>NC_044304.2:36254034-36554034 GCF_007474595.2 Lynx canadensis
AAGGCAAACACTGAGGACTGAAAATGAATTCCTCTGAGGAGCTTGGAGCGCCTCCAATCCTGACTTCAATCCATGTTGATAACCTGGCAACCGTTGTTTTAAAGTGCCCAGGAAGACCCAGTTAAAAAGTGAGCAAGGGATACGAACAAGGGATTTCTCTAGAGAAGACACACCAGCGGCCAAGAAGTACATGAAAAGATGCTCGGCCACCATTTTGAATTGAGGGAAATGCAAATCCAAACCAGAAGGGCTATCGCTATATATCACCAGGATGGCTATTAAAAAAGCAACCAAAACACAACTAAAAATAACAAGTGTCAGGGAAGATGTGGAGAAAATGGAACCATACATATTGCTGGTGGGAATGCAAAATGGTGTAGCCGCTTTGGACAACAGTGTGGCAGTTTCTTAAAAGGTTAAAGGAAGAATTACCATTTGACCCAGCAATTCCCCTCCCAGTATATCCAGGAGAAATGAAAACATACGTCCACACGCAAAAAATTGCACATGAATGTTCCCAGTAGTGTTATTCAGATAGTCACCGGGACCAAACAAAGAAAAGGCTGTCATCCTCACCTCCGTGGATCGTGAACTTCAACGGCAAATTTTTTCTCACGGAAATACAAGTTCTCAAGCTGTTTCCATTGGAATAACTAAGCAATTAAGAAAAAAACAAAACAAAAACATAGAGCTTTAATGAACACTAATTTTTACCAAAGCTAGGACCATCTGTTTTTTTAAAAAAATTTTAAAGTTTATTTATTTATTTATTTTTTTTTTAATTTTTTTTTTTTCAACGTTTATTTATTTTTGGGACAGAGAGAGACAGAGCATGAACGGGGGAGGGGCAGAGAGAGAGGGAGACACAGAATCGGAAACAGGCTCCAGGCTCTGAGCCATCAGCCCAGAGCCTGACGCGGGGCTTGAACTCACGGACCGTGAGATCGTGACCTGGCTGAAGTCGGACGCTTAACTGACTGCGCCACCCAGGCGCCCCAAAAGTTTATTTATTTTTGAGAGAGAGAGAAAGAGACAGTGTGAGTCGGGGAGGGGCAGATAGAATGGGAGACCCAGAATCCCAAGCAGGCTCCAGGCTCCAAGCTGTCAGAGAGCCCGATGCGGGGCTGGACCCCACAAACTGTGAGATGATGACCTGAGCTGAAGTCGGATGCTTAACTGAATGAGCCGCCCAGGTGCCCCTAAAACCCATCTTAATCACCAAATAATCAAGAAGGTACACTAAGACAAAACACGAATATGTGACACAGTCTTTATACAAATCAATAACCTGAACCATTTTATTCCTTTCTCTGACTAATCTGCAGCTCACTAATAAATCTTCCTTGAACTATAAAACCAGGCAAGTATAGGGAACATGCATACTATTTTTTCCCCCTGACTCAACTAAATAAAGAGAATTAGTAAGGAAATCCTCACACATTCCAGTAAGCACATGCCTTCTGATCAAAGATGCTGACTTCATATTTAAGTGGAAAGATATTCAAAGGGGTGTTTTAGTAGAACCACAGATTAAATTTCAAAAGGAGGCAAAGTGAAAGTAAAACGGAACCCCAAGCAGGGGTGATTCTCTGTGATACCAGTTTCCCGCCTGCAAGAGTTCCCCTAAATGTGACGGAAACTTAGCTCCAGGAACTGGAACAAAGGTCGGGTGGGGGTAAATGCGGGATTGCCCTCTTGGTTTCTGAACTGGAGCCTCCAGTTTTTGTAAATAGAACCCACTTGTATATTCCCACTGCTGACACGCTAATGCTGCGCTCAGTATCATTTGCTAATTGGTTGGGAGAAACAGAATTAACTAGCAATGTGCAAATGACTGAAAACCCAATAATGTCTCAAACAAGATTGAACGCCCTGCTGTATTTTCTGGGATCATTCCCAACCCTCTTGTACTAGCCTGAGCCTCAGCTTTTCGTCTCCACTCGGACTTCATCGTTGAGTTTGTCCCACCATTGATGATTATTACACTTTGGCTGGAGTTTGAAATTATCTTCAAAGAATCTCAGAGGAGCATTTCAATTTTCTAAATAATAATAAGTTCTCTGCAACACACCCTCAGCACCACCATTTGAGCCAAGACTTTTCATGAATGTGTGAACCTCAAGTCCCTATGCACAGGTAACTAGGATACAAAAGCATGCAAATTGGAACCCCCAATCCCAAACACAGTGACATAAATCAGCACGCACTAAAAACACAGCCCTTTCTTGCCCGACATACAGACAGCGTAACTACAATCACTGAGGCTGAGAGAGTTATTAGTGAAAGTTTAAGGCTACATACCACTTTCCTAAAATGTCCATAGGCAAGACGCTTTCATTTCTTTTAATCCAGAGATTCCAAAAATGGGACAGAAATCTGAGGGAAAGCCCCAAGGCTCTACCTCCCCTCTCCCAGACAGCAGCTCCGGTGAGTTGTGAACAGAGTTTCATAAGACACCTAGGTGTAACTCAATTTCACAAACAGAGCCTCCCACGGCTGACATCAGCAAGCCTACCCAGTGACACCTCCCCACTTCTACTCCTTCCTCTGATCAGCGAGATACAGAGCAAAGTTTTCCCTGGCAGATCTTCCCAGAAGAGAGACACACGTTTTTAAAGGGGGTGTAGTGCGTATCCAGATGCTACTTGCTGGGAAGTAAGTTGCTTTGAATCCAGACACTGGATTTCACTGGAGGCTGTCTGAGGGAGACATTTCTACCAGGGTTTACTCACCCTGGGCATGAACAGGTTCTACAGGAAGAACCACAATGCAGCTCAGCTGTGTTTTTCTTTGCGTCCATTCCCACACACATAAAAAAACCAGGGCTGGACTTGAAACATGATCTCTGAAAGCCACCACCTCCCCCCTCTTATCACTTACAAATGTGAAACACTAGCGCTTTTGCCTTCATTCGGCAGGTCCCTGCACTGAGAGCAAACGTGCCGCCTGCAAGCAAAAACCGTACATAAAAGGTGAAGGGCTTCGGTTTATTTAAAGAATTTGAAATAATTAAATGGCAACTGGGTTTGCAAAAGAAGTTATGGGACCGAGCCTGAATCTTCAAGTCTAAAAGGCAAAGCCGTTTCCCCACCTGAAGTCTTAAAACGTTCATGGAAAATGTGATTCCATACATGTGCCTGTAACAGCATAGGTGAGCTGGAATGACGCAGACTTAATTCGTGATGGCCACTAGGGTCAGGATGGTAGAGTGTATGGACGGGTTGCATTCCGGTTCCATCACTTATTTGGAGGGGGGATGGTGGTAAATTGCTTAACTTTACTGTGTCCATTTTCTCATCTGTAAAATGGGAGCAACGCCTGCTTCAGGGGGCTGTTGGAAGGATTGGGTGAGTAGATGTTCATGAAGCACTTAGCCCAGGGCCTGGTTTAGAGTAAACATTCAGAGTGACAAAGCTAGTTACAACTGCTATGAAGGACTCTCAGCCCAATTCCCTAATTTTTATCATGTCTTTGTGAAGGTGGAGGACAGCCATTTAACAGCAGAAACAGACGTAGAAACAGCCGTGTGGATCCCCATCTGTCTTTCCACTGATGAGAAACAATCAAGTTTTTCTGTTGACACATTTGTGTCACTCAGGTTCCAATTCTGCGAGTTTCAACCTCTGTCAAAACTGCTGTTATTTCTGTTGATTTCATCGGTGGTTTCCTGATACACCCTCTAGGTAGGAAATCTGTTCACTGCTCCTGTACCACAGAGGTCACAGAGGAGGAGGGAGGGGCGTGTCAGGGGCACGCCCACAGAAAGACGCACGGCAGCAAGCTCCCTCCTGTCTGGGGTACCCAGAAAAGGAACGTGCCTTGGCAAGTGCAAAAATGCTGAGGAGTATGCACCTGCCACAGGCGAGGGGGAGCTCCCGGGGTAATAAAAGACTCCGGGAAAGCTTTGGACAGAAAGGAACAAACTACCTTTCTGAATCTTACCAAATCAAAATTAGATGTCACTCAAAGGTATACCACCAAGAAAGAATAGGAAAGACATGATCAGAGGCTTTTTTTTAATAGCACTTATAATATAGGTTAATCATTTAACTGCAGGTTCACCTGGAAATGACTAAATTTGGGATAGTCACAGCTGTAGTGTATGACTGTACGTCAAACAATGACTCACATCGGGCGATTCCTTGCTGTAACGTGAAGCAAAACCAAATCACTGTATTAGTGATATATTCTTTTTTCATTTTAAAAAAGTTATACTTGATGAATATACTCTGAGTACCCACGATCAAGCTAGTGGATATGTTTTGCCTTCTGGAGTCCCACAAAAAAACAGAATTTTGCAGGATCATGGGCTTTTAGAAAGGCAAACTGACCATTGGGGCACCTGGGTGGTTCAGTTGGTTGAGTGTCCGATTCTTGGTTTCAGCTCAGGTCATGATCCCAGGATTGTGGAATCGAGCTCCGTGTCAGGCTCTGCGCTAAGCATGGAGCCTGCTTAAGATTCTCTCTCCCACTGCCCCTTCCTCTCTCCCCCATCCTTTCTCTCTCTAAAATAAATCAAATGGAAAAAAAAAAAAGAAAAAAGAAAGCCAAATGGCCACCTTTTATCCGGCCAACCTTCCATCCATCAAGTGCTTTTGTGACCCAGAGTGAGTCTGCCCAACAACCCTATGGGGAGTTACTACTTTTAGCCCTATTTTTCAAGACAGAAAACTGACGCTCAGAGAGGTTTACATAAATTGGCCAAGGTCACAAAGCTAAATGGGAGCAGATATGGCACAACCAGCCTCAAAAACCACAGTGCCCAATCAGAGCACATCATCATGACTCTCTCATCTGGGAAGACGACTTGATGGAGTTTATAAAAATATGGAGTACTCAGATCTACCTCATGGGGTGGGGTGGGGGGAACCCAGCAATTACGACAGCCATTTGCAGGAAAGGACTCTGGGGCCCTCACATTTTACTGGACTAGTGGTTCTCAAGCCAACAACGGTTTACATCATTCCCTACTCTCATCCACAACACAAAGACCACTTGGTGATATCTGGAGACGTTTCTGGTTATCGCACGGCAGGGGTAGGTGCTACGAGCATCTTGTGATAGAAGCTGGGGATTCTGCTGAATATCGTACCCTGCTCAGGACAAAATGATCTGGCCCAAAATGTTAACAGTGCAAAAACTGAGAAAGCCTGACCCAGAGGAGAATTTTTGGTGATATACCTATGATTTGGCAGGTAGAGTGTGTTCAAGAAGATGAAATGTTCCTCCAAGATAATCAACATCGGGGTTCTGTTTTTCTCCATTAGGTAATCCCTTTAGAGACAAATGGTTGTTCAGATTTTCTAAATGGAAATGTTACCCACCAGAAGGACTGGAAACAACGGATCAGACTAGAAGAGGCCATGCTAACCGTGTCACATGTGCTGAACAAAAACTATGCAACACACCCAAATGGGACACACTCAGGCAACAAAAATTACCTTTTGAGATGTGATATCATAACCTTCCATACATAAAACATCACATCTTAAATGTAAAGAGTACAACATTCTGAGTATTTTAGAAAAGTTCAGATGAGGAAGTTCTGGGCATCAGGAAATGCATAATATAAAACTCTGACCATCCAAGAGGACGTCATCTCCCCAGATTTCCTTTGCAGCTGAATGTCTAACCTCCCAGGACTGACCTAATGACTTCCTGTTAATACATGCAATAGAGTGCTCACGGCACGTGTATGATACAACCAGGGCTGACCTGCTGTTCACGGGCACCTGCATGGCTCTTTTGGAGGTTCACACCTGGCATACAGTTGTAAACTGTATTAAATACTTCAGTAAAATCCCCAACTTTGAATATAATTCTCTTTCCAGATGGACCATCGTGTCCTTAATGACAGGGACTTGGCTTTTTCCTTAAAAGGAATAAAGAATATAAAGTACTAGCTCAAGGTCCTTCTAAACAGCATGGGCTTATTTATTTTGTTGTTGTTGTTAAAATGTAAAACTGGGTACACTGCACTCTCTCATTAGAAATTTGTTCCGTAAGGATGAACAAATTAAAACCAAACCAATGTTTAGTCACAAGTACAAAGCAAAGAAGCCTTTCCTGTTTATCCCCTTTCAGAGAACTTTGTTTTTCTCCATGCTCTATGTACTAATTTGTTTTCTCGGCATTTGGACGAGTCAATTCTATTAAAGAGCTATGTTTCATTTCTCTACATGCACCAACAACTCAGCCACTTGGTAAATGCCTAGAAATACAAACTAATAGATTAAGTAATGAAATCTAATGGTTTTGCTGGTCCACCAGCCACTTCCTCTTCTTCACACATCATCTTCTGTTTTTACAGAGAAAACTCTAAGCCTTGAAGCTCTCAGTTTTATAGTGTCCCTACCTCCTTCCCATCAGCACACACTGTTCTCTGACCAGAACATGCCATCCCATTCTTCATAGCCTGACTCCTTCACCCCCTTCAGGACCTAGCTGAAATGTCACCTTCTTTAGAGGCCATCCCTGACCCCACTAAGTGTCCTCCACCCATCCCGCTACGGACCCTCCATCTCATTTGTTTCCACCATTCAAAATCTATCACGATGTTTTATTTCTTTGCTCACTGATTAGTTTCTCACAAACCATCCCCCGAAAAGACTTCAGAGAAAACAAACACAGTGTGACAGAAACTACTTATCACTCTCAGGATCTTTTTTTCCTCCTTCCTTTTAGTAAAAGAACACCTTGACTTATGGCTTTGCCCATGGCCACCCACCTAAAGACTACCCTTCCCAGCCTCCCTTGCAATTAGACTTTATGACTAATCAGGCTGCTTGCCTTGAATTCTTTCCACCTGCTTCCGGTTGTAAAATGGAAATGGAGACTGCCCAATGCTGAAACAATTCTCTGAGAGTTCCTTGTCTTAGAAGAACCGCTTAAAATCCTAACTGTGATGAGCTTACAGGAGGGGAAGAAAAACACCTGTGGTATTCAGTAACCCTTCTATAAACCAGAATGTGGTGTGAGGGAAAAATTATCTACTTGGTAAAGGAACTCACTAACCCACTGGGTCCTTCCAATGATCTTTGAAGCGGAGGGAGCAGACAGACTTACTAGAATTTGATAGCTGAGAAAAGAAGGACCCAGAAAGGCTGAGACACAGCTCCAGAACCAGCCAACTGGTTCTTATTTGAAACCCATGCAGTAGGCTTTGAGTTCTCCTCCCGGTGACTCTGCAGAAGGTTTTAACAATCAGATTGATTATTGGTGTGGCCGGAGGTAATTATACACTTTACAAACAGGACGGACTGGTCTCCAGTTGACATTCTGTAATTGCATTCTTTTTTTTTCCACACCATACTTTATTTGGTATTGAAGTATAAAGTGTGACCGGGCAGCACATTTTCCTTTTTCTCCCGAAGTTAACCTCATCTAAAATTTAAGCAGTGTCGGAAGGAGCTTCCCGATCGAGCTCCCTGGCCACGTGGCAATAGTGGAAAAACGAGGAGCGGGGAGAAATGATTGAGATGGCTGTGCTTAGAAAAGTAAGCAAGTCACTGGGTTTAAATGAAATGAACCCTGTAGTTTTATGACCAGGAAACAGGAAGACTTTTGTGCTTGTTACTTAATACATCTGGCTCTAGGCATTTGGGAATTCCAATAGTTGAAAAAAGAAATCAGTTAACTGAAGGCTAGGAACCTTTTCCCCACCCCAAAATGCCCTGGGGTAATGATGCACATCAGAAGACTTTGTTAGTAGTTATAATGCACAAAGATACAAATCGTGAAAGGCATTTTACCCCACTAAGGTCTGCCTATGACACCTTGCCTGGCATGCCTTTTTTATTTCTCCCATCTCTGACAGGTTGTGGTTTTTTTCAGGTCAAAGAACTTGCTGGAGGGGTACAAATCAGTCATGACATATATCAAGGCTTCACTTAGCCACTGAGCCACTCTACTTCTTTGTGAAGAAATTATATTTCTCTGTGAAATACTGAGCAAACAATAAAAACCTAGTAGGAACACAGTCTGCATTTTTTTTTTTTATTGTAAAGCTTCACAATTTTTAAGTTCAAAGGTCCTACGATCTGAAATTAAGTTGAGTTCTGGTACATTATCACATTCCATAAGAGTTTGCAATGACACATTTCATGCATAAAGGGAGGATTAAAAAGAAAAAACAAACTGCTTATGAACTGAATTTTTAATACTCTGAATTTTTGTGGTTTGTAACTCAGAATCTTAAATTTCTCTTAATTTGCATCACGCCCTAGGGCACTGTGGTTAATAAATTCACGCAGAGTGCTTAAGAATCTCTGAAAATAGAACATCTGCGTGTGGACTCTTAGATGGAACACTAGGACTATGAGTTTGTAGCAATGCTGGGTCCTTCTCTAACCAACAGTGATCCAAGAATATTTCTCATAACTTTTTTTTTTCAAGTTTTTATTTAAATTCTAGTTAGTTAACATATAGAGTTATATGGGTTGCAGTATCTCATACCTTTAAAAATTGTCTTTCTCTGTCACTACCAATGAACAACAACCAGTTATGGAGTGATGAATGTGTATCAGGCACAGTGCTGAACATAATCTCTTGTAATTCTGACAAACACCCTATGCAGTTGGTGGCATTACTATCTTGCAGATGAAGAAACTGAGTTTAAAGAGAGATTAAACAACATGGCCAAGGTTACGCAGCGAATGGAACATCAAAGACAGGCTTTGGGTTGCTTCCCAACTTCTTGATCTGCATCTTTATACTACACAGACTGAAAACAACGCTGCCCTTTGACTAGAGAAAGGCTTACAGGCAAAATACACGAAGAATACCACTGGGAGATACAACAAACATTGTCCTTAACATTCATAGGCTATCACCAATACACATTATGTGCAAAGGACAGAAAGCTTCAGCTTGTGGGTCTTGGACCAACCTTTTTTCAAAATAGCCTTCGGCATCAGTTAGTCTCTCATTATTGGCAAACATTCTCCCTCCTGGCCTGTGCTTAAGCTACATAATTATAATTTTTTTTTAACATTTATTCATTTTTGAGAGACAGAGACAGAGCATGAGTGGGGAAGGGGCAGAGAGAGAGGGAGACACAGAATCGGAAGCAGGCTCCAGGATCTCAGCTGTCGGCACAGAGCCCGATGGGGCGCTGGAACCCATGAACTGCGAGATCGTGACCTGAGTCGAAATTGGTAGCTTAACTGACTGAGCCACCCAGGCGCCCCATTAAGCTACATAATTACAAGCCAGTGGGCATGCGTAACAAAGGGCTCAAGAGGCTAAGGATCTCCAGGGTCCCCCATTCCAGCCTGTTTCAGAATCTGCCCATCTGACCTTCATTCCTGCTCGGCTACAGGTAACTTGCTGCATGTACAGGTCATGCAAACAGCTGAAGCATGATCCTTCTTCTTATAAATCAATGCTCATGACCCTTGAAATCATGGATTCTTTCATTTGTACCAACTGGGCCAGGGCAGTGACATAGGGAACATCCTCCCTCCAATTAAACCCATAAGTTGCTTGGACATGGAAAAATAAACATATGGAAGCAAAAATCCATCACTGGATTTTAACAGAAGGAGGAGAAAGTAAACAGTGGTATGGAATGGACACCTGCAAAAATGACCAGAAAAGAGAGGATGAGGCAGTGACAGCACAAGATGCCCTGTTAATGGTCCTTTTTGAATTGAATGGCACGTCTTGAAAATGAAATAGGAAAGCCCTGCAAATTGAAAAAAGCAAATGTCTTCTGATCCTTGTCTAAACTCTGGAATGAACAAGCAAGCCTGATTGTGATCAGTGTCAAACAATATTTACCGATTTCTATGAAACTGTGAATGTAAAGAAAGGGATGTGAGTCATGAGCAACTGAGAGGAAATTAGCTGCAGTATTTACTGTGCAGACTCTGATTCACCATTATTTTGGGAGAAAGCCTGGTTGTTTTTAGTCAATGCATTTACATTCCATGGGCTTCTCAATTTCATGAAGAAACATTAGCAAAGAAATGACTTGTGAGTCAATTTAAGTAATATATTACACGCAGGATTCAGCAAAACCAGTGAGACTCCTTCATGTTATTTCTTAAAGCAAAATTCAGAGGAGAAATAAATTACCAAAAAAAAAAAATGTTAATATAGGTTGAGGTCTACCTTAAGGAAACATGATAAGCAATAATTTGGTTTTATTAAATAGATCAACTAAGGGTTAGGTACATGCCTTGGCTGGGATTCATTATTCTCCCTCTCTGTCCCCCCCCCCAACCCCCCCACCAGCCATGGACTCCCACAGTTACCAATCATAATGTCCATCAAAAGAGAATCAGTTAAATGAATACTGTCTTTCACATAATGGATGCTAGGCAGCTTTAAAAAGAATGAAAAGAGATGTGTTTATAAAGCGACCTGAAGAAGTAAGACATGGTATGAAATAGTGTGCATAGAAAGCTTTCTCTTTCTGGAAAGCTTAGGATATACACTGAAAAGTCTCACTGAGCCAGTATCCTTCTCTTGACAGCGGCTATCATGGGAAAGGAATGGGGACTACCCTAGTTCACACGTTTCCGTGGTTTGCTTTTTTTCATTTGTTTTCACAATGGATATGTATAGCTTTTGGTAAACAGTTAAAATGAATAACTATAAATAGAAATGATTTTGAACAAAAGTGTATGCCTGTCATTTCTAACATTATTTATTACAGATTTGGTCTTCAAGGCAAATTTTCAACTAGGAACAACATTATTCACATCCCTCCTGGAAACTGAGTATATCTTACTTCAATTGATCTTGGTCACAGGGCTCACAGAGACACAATTGTAATTATATGACTGCATACATGCTGTCTTACTGTCCCTCACACAGATGGATATCGGCTGTGAGATGATGTGTTATTATTTTTAGCGATGATTTCTGATAAAGAGCCTCAATGCCCAATAGTCTGCTCCCCTTGGCCACCCTTTTGTGTTGTTTGTGTGAGATTCACAACCATAAAGTGGGGAGAAAAGAGGAGCTTTCTTATTTTCTTAAAGAAAGATGGTGTACATTGATAGAAGCTGAAAACGCACAGAGAATGAAGAACAGCGTGGTATGATTACAAGGGTCACTTTAGGAACAATATGGCTGTTTTTCTAATAGACATTAAAGCATGAGACAGATGGAAACGGTAGGAGTTATTTAAGGCTGCGATGTTGGAGTGTGATAACACATGGTCTGCTATTATAGGCCAATGTTCCACTGCAGTGACTCCCAGTGATGGCAGGAGAGCATAGGGAGGGCAGCAAAAGCAGCCAGAGATGTATGAGTAAGCCTTTATGTCATTATAATACACAGGGGGCCAGGGCAGGTGGGTGGCGATCTATATGGACTCATCCATTCTCACATGGGCAAAAAAGTATGGTACGTCTGTGCTCGGATCAGGAGAGCTACATAGCCAAAGTCCAAAACGAAAATAATGCAATTTATTAGCTCTGGAAAACCCAAACCTGATAGAGTTCCCTTCCATATACAGCATGTGACATAATTTTCTTTACAAATAGCAGGCAGGTTTAGCGTAGAAAACTGTGAAACAAAGATAAGTGAAAATAGCAGCAGTAGTAAAAAGATTAGTTGTAACTGTGTTACGGAGAGGGAACCAGCACCAAAGAATCTGGCTTCTCTCTTCACAATTCATCCATCTGTTTATCCATCCAGTGCAAACAAGCATATGTATGTATGTGTATGTACATACCTATATAATTTACATATAAACTTATACTAACATTACATATAATTATGTGTATAAATATATCGTATCTATATAACAGATCGATATATAAAATTTAGAAAACAAAATGCCATCATCATGTTCAAATGGCCTTAAAATAGAAGTCTAGGGGTGCCTGAGTGGCTCAGTAGGTTAAGCGTCTGACTCTTGATTTCAGCTTGGGTCAGGATCTCAGAGTTGGGGGATCGAGCCCTGCATGGGGCTACGTGCTGAGCCTGCTTGGGATTCTCTGCCCCTCTCCCCTGCTCACGCTCTCTCTCAAAATAAATAATACACATTAAAAAGAGAGTAATCTAATTGTATGCCTTTATAAATGAAACTGTGATCAACATCCTTAAATCTTAGTACATAACTTTATTTCCTTAGAGTAAATGATCAGATCAGAATCACTGTATAAAGGTACATAAATTAGTTATAAAAAGTATTTTTCACTTAACCTGAGCCTCCTCTGAACCCACAGCTTCACTAACCAAAGTTCTTTGTCTGAGACTGTTCGGTGCCCCTTAAAGCAATGTTGCCAAATCCAGAGCAGCTCAGGTTCTCCTAAGTGTCTAAAATGATTCATACTGGGGCGCCTGGGTGGCACAGTCGGTTAAGCGTCCGACTTCAGCCAGGTCACGATCTCACGGTCTGTGAGTTAGAGCCCCACGTCAGGCTCTGGGCTGATGGCTCGGAGCCTGGAGCCTGTTTCCGATTCTGTGTCTCCCTCTCTCTCTGCCCCTCCCCCGTTCATGCTCTGTCTCCCTCTGTCCCAAAAATAAATAAACGTTGAAAAAAAAAATTAAAAAAAAAATAATAAAATGATTCATACTTACTTTCCGAGGTTTCACTTTATCTTGCAGATCATACTGGCCGATTCCTTTGTAGCTGATTCCAAGCCACCAAGGAAGTCCTTGTTTATCCTGGAAAATGGAAAAGGATGAGAACTGAGCCCTTAACTGTTCAATCTTCTAGAGCTGAAGATCTACTAATTTCATAATTTACCAAGTTTCAGCTAGTCAAAATAAAGCTGGCTTGGTAAACAAAACATTATTTACACACCTAACTTGTTTTTAAAATGCCTTCAAATAAGATCTTTAAGTTAAAACAGATTAATACTATCAATACCACCAAAAAGGATGAAACATTACTGTCTTGACTGAACAGCTGGAGAGAAGAAATAAAATGTAAAAACTAATCCAGAGTATAAAGCCAGTTATCCATTTAAAAAAGAAAAGAAAGAAAAAAGAGAAAGAAAAAAAAAAAAAGCTCTCTGCTCTCTTGATTAGAAACCAACTATAAAGGTCAGGGAAGTTTCCAAAGAATTATAAAGATGAGAAAAGAGGTCCCAAACCTGATGTTTATAATCCAGTTAACAGTGAGCATGGGAATACTGAAAAGCTCTTTTGGAGAACTGTATGATTCAATGGCAGGATGTTTGAATAATCACTTTGAGGTACATATGGGGAGGGGAGGAATTTTTTTTTTCATAAATCTTTTTTTTTTTTTCCAAAATCTTTTAGGTCTTGCCAAAGTAAAGGACGCATTGACACAAGGAAAGAAAAATTTAGGCTTAAACATATACCTGTATACAAACAAATTAAGAATCAGGAGAAATTAGAGGCGCTTGGGTGGCTCAGTCGGTTGAGTGTCCAACCTGATTTTGGCTCAGGTCATGATCTCATGGTCCATGAGTTCGAGCCCCACATTGGGCTACTCATTGACAGTGAGGAGTCTGTCTGGGATTCTCTCTCTGCCCCTCTCCTGCTCTTTCACACACACACACACACACACACACACACACACACACACACACACTCTCTCTCTCTCTCTCTCTCTCAAAATGAATAAACTTAAAAAAAAAACAATAATCTTTAGAAATTAAAGTTGAAATGGTACTTATTTTTAGTACAAGGTGCCCTCATTATGCAAGTATTTATTATTCAATCCCCTACCATTTTTGAATTGCAAATACTGTTGTAACTGGAAAAGTCACTCAAGATTGATCAACGATAAAATTATTCCCTTCAAACAAGATTCCCTCCTTAACACTGCTTTATCCCTTACCATCTCAAAATATTTCTTAGTCTCTCCCTGCTTGAAAACACCTGAAAACAATACACAAATACAAACTATACCAATTGAAAATTGGTATTGCAAATCCTGCAAAAATTTGAGAACTTTATGAAGTATTGAAATGACAATGTAGAGTTTATGATTCTTGGGACACCCAGCTGGCTCAGTTGGTGAAGCATGTAACTCTCGATCTTGGGGTTGTGAGTTCGAGCCCCACGTTGGGTGTAAAGATTACTTAAAAATAAAATCTTAAAAAAAAAAGAAAGTTTATGATTCCCAGATAAAGGGGCTATCAAGAGAATATCTGGGGGGCTCAGTTGGTTAACCATCTGACTTCAGCTCAGGTCATGATCTCACGGTTTGTGAGTCTGAGCCCTCCATTGGGCTCTGTGCTGACAGCTGAGTCTGGAGCCTGCTTTGGATTCTGTGTCTCCCTCTCTCTCTCTGCCCCTCCCCAGCTCGCACTCTGTCTCTATCTCTCTCAAAAATAAATAAATATTAAAAAAATTTTTTTTTAAAAAAGAGAGGGGCGCTTGGGTGGCTCAGTCAGTTAAGTGTCCGACTTTGACTAAGGTCATGAACTTACAGATCAAGGGTTTGAGCCCCACATCAGGCTCTGTGCTGACAGCTCAGAGTCTTTAATCTGCTTCAAATTCTGTGTGTGTGTGTGTCTCTCTCTGCCCCTCCCCCCAATCATGCTCTGTCTCTCTCTGTCTCAAAAACACATAAACATAAAAAAATTTTAATTAAAAACAAAGAGAATATCTGGTAGCATTAGGCAGGTGAACAACTGGGGAAGAGAAATAGCAGCTAAAATAGATAAAAGGAATAGATGTGCCAAAAGAGAATAATCTGAGTATGCTAGGATTAATAGGGATTTGTGGAAAACATCTGAACCACAGCAAGTATTTTGCAAAAAGAGCGTGCTTTATAATTTGCTATCAATGACAAGGCATAATCAGGCTTTTGTAAAAAAAAAAAAAAAAAAAAAAAATCAATCGTATTTTATTTTAATATTTTTTAAATAAGTAATTAATTTTGTTTTTTATGCTGAAATTTACAGAGATAATTTGCACAAATATGCATATTAATTTATGTGATTTTAGAAGTTGGTGCTATTCACTGATTCCCAAAGTCACATGGGTATTATGAAAGCTTTGTCATGTAAAAGTATTTACCTTTACTGCGTAATAATGGACTCCATAGGTTGGTAGAGCTTCTACTATTTTCATATACCTATGAAAAATGAATAGTATATATTATAATCTCTTCATAAATTAGAGGATCCTTTTGGGAAAAATGTACAGAAGCACAATTTGTATGTACTTTCCTCATTACAACCATGACTAATGTCTTTGACTACAGTAGAAATAGAATAAGCCATTCTAGGGAGTAATATATTTTACCTTACCCAAATGTTAGGAAGTTGCTAACAAAACTTCAATTTCCAAAAGCTACAGGAAATGTTAATTTCTGCATATTAAGATTTCTACGGCTTAGAACATACTGTACTGTATCGTAAACCCAAATTGCAAGTATTTTTTAAACTAAGCACTTAATGATGCAAAGCAATGAGAATCAGCTTCTGGGTCATGCTTGTAGTAAGTAAAAAATAAAACAATTCTGGGGCACCTGGCTGGCTTAGTCGGTAGAGCACATGGGGTTGATCTTGGGGTTGTGAGCTGGAGCCCCGTGTTGGGTATAGAGATTACATACACACGTACATACATACATAAGTACATAAACAGTTAAAAAAATAAACTGATCCTATTTACTGACTACTAAACTCTCAGGAATATATGCTTTACTCTTAGGTCTAAACTCTAATAAGAAATATGTACCTAAAAAGGGTGAATTTTATTATATACTGTATATACAATTTTGTTGTATTTAAAAAATGTGTTCCCCAAAATAAAAATTAATGATGCTACTATTTACTATTTTTAATTCAACAAATATTTATTGTGTACTTCTAAGGTTTTATAGAGTGAATTATATTGTGTAAGACTTCCTCTCTGTTCACAAAGACTTGAGGTTCCTGTTTAGTACAAGTGGACTTTTTTTTTTTAACTTTTTAAAAAATGTTTATTTATTTTTGAGAGCTAGAGAGACAGAATACAAGTGGGGGAGGGACAGAAACAGAGGGAGACACAGAATCTGACAGGCTCCAGGCTGTGAGCTGTCAGCACAGAGCTCAGCACAGAGCCCAACACGGGGCACCAACTCACCAACCACGAGATCATGATCATGATCATGGCTGAAGTCAGCCACTTAACCGAATGAGCCACAAAGGCGCCCCTCAAGTGGACTTTTTAATGCCATTTTGAATATCAATTGCTCTGGATTTTGTAATCAATACTTCGATACTTTTAAAAAGTAAATGACCTATATGTAAATGAACGTAAGAAGAGGTTAGGTAAATGGGGGCTCCTGGGTGGCTCAGTCGGTAAGCATTCGATTTCAGCTCAGGTCATTATTTCACGGTTTGTGAGTTCAAGCCCTGCATTGGGCCCTCTGCTGTCAGCAGAGAGCCCGCTTAGGATCCTCTGACCCCCTCTGTCTCTCCCCTGCTTGTGCTCTCTCTCTCTCTCTCAAAAATAAACAAACATTAAAGAAAAGAGAGAGAGGTTAATGGTAAATGTGCCAACAACTTTCAACAAGCACAGCCAAGATCCTAACAGAGAGTTGGATTCCACGGTCTAGAGCTTTAACCACCAAGTTAGTCTCATATTTGGAGCCACAACGATAATGATCAGGGGAAGTAAAAGGACTCTGCATTTAAGCAAGGGCACTTCATAACATGCTCATTAGCCTAACCTAAAATCCTTCAGGGAAAATTTTTACACCTCTTTTGTCCCTCCCAGAAAACAGGAACAATGAGTTCAAATGTCAAGGGTTCAATTTCAGGACTGCTAATTTTTGATTTCTGCCTTGGAGATCACAGGGTGTTTTGTGACGAAAAGGAGATTAGTGCCGGTGGTGGAGGTGTGAGGGAAATCTACACACTGGCCAGAGGAATAGCAATCTCCAAGTTCTTATTTCGGTTCTTACGTGCTCAGAGCGACATTCCCGCAGGTTTTTACAAGAACGTCTATGGCCATAAAAGTTATTCTACAATTACTAGAGCAATAATGCTATATTCATTTTTTTAATTTTTAAAATTTAAATTTATAAATTTAGTTTTTTATAATTTTAAAACTTTAACGTAGCTTGTGAACTACTGTTAATAAATGAATGGTTACTCTATAAGTCTAAAATGCAGAAATAGGGGCACCTGGCTGGCTTAGTCGGTAGAGCATGTGACTCTTGATCTCTGGGTTGTGAGTTCAAGCCCCACATTAGGTATAGAGATGACTTAAAAATAAAACTAAAAAAAAAAAAATAGAATAAAATGCAGAAATATATCACTATGGTCCGTTATTGGTAGCATGAAGATATAGACAACCCAACACCAACACTGTATGCTCCACCCAAAATAGAGTCACAAGCCGGGCAACCACACATGGCTTCCAGATAGGTTTTCTTTGGCTCAGATTGCAATAAAATTTTCTTAAAATTGCTTTGCAATGTTTAAATTGGGATTTAAAAATCAGAATTTCCAGTACTTCTTAAACAGTATCAGGTCTGACAACATTAGGTCTGATTTCCGAAACTGAATCACCTTCCTTCTACCCAGGGTAATAGCTCTCCAGATCACCTCAATCCCCACCATTCCGTTACCCTACACCTGGCCTACGTGTCTCATTTTTGCTACCTGCCTGACACTGGTAGGCCTCTGAATTGATGACATCAACTATGGAATGACCCAAGGCATTTTATAATTCATACGAAGGTATTTCTAACCAGATGGGGACTATATACAAACAAAATATACAGCAGAAATAATTTCAGATGATTTCTTCAAACAGGAGACATTAAAATTATATCTAAGCAAAAGGAAAGACAGATACTTACTGAACCACAGCTTGACCCCGGGTCAGACCTTTGATTTTCAAATAATGCTCAATCACCCTGTCCTCACTGTGAAACAAGCAAATGAGAAATATGGCAATGTATGATTATATGAGATACAGACTCATTTTCAAGATTCTCAGGTGGCTTATTGAGAAACAAGAAAAATGCCTTCACTAACCTGTTTGGGATACAGAAGCTGGATGACTTTTGTTTTTGTAGAACATGGATTTCTGAACTTCAGACAAGACTACCTCATCATGATTTCTGATTTAAATTTTATATGCTATATAATATATTAATATGTTTTAAAACTTAATCTATTGGAAAAGAACAGGATTTCAATTTATCAAATGAAAAACTAGTATTTTTTGCCATAATTGAATGGGACAAAACAAATACAAAATAATGTCACTAAATGCTAAGTAGTGAGCCTTGCTAGGGAAATTAAAAGGCTTAAAAAAAAGAGATCAGCAAGTATTAAATACATTTTTAAAAATTATCCATGAAGATTTAGAAAGGATTAAAACTGTTCTGAGTCTTGTGCAATCCAAAACACTCTCTTGTCACTCACTACCTGGGGACACAATGTTTTCAGAGAAAACCCTTCATTATTGTCCCAGCATAAAACTTGTTGACTGGAGGGGCACCTGGCTGGCTTAGTCAGTAGAACATGAGACTCTTGATCTTGGGGTCATGGGTTTGAGCCTCACATTGGAGGCAGAGATTACTTAATAATAAAAAAAAAAAAAAAGTTAAAAAAAAACAACAACTTGTTGGCGAGAAAGGCAGAACTAGGCTGCAGTCTGTCACCTTTAGAAAACAATTTTTTTTAAATGTTTATTTTATTTATTTTTGAGAGAGACAGACCATAAGTGGGGCAGGGGCAGAGAGAGAGGGAGACACAAAACCTGAAGCAGGCTCCAGGCTCTGATCTCTCAGCACAGACTCAGATGAGGGGCTTGAACTCATGAACCACAAGATCATGACCTGACCCGAAGTCGGACGCTTAACCGACTGAGCCACCCAGGCACCCCTGAAGTCTGTCACCTTTGCTATCACTGAGCTACTGTTCTTTTCTTTCAGATACCTATCATATCTCAAATATAACCTAGAAAGATAAATGTTTTTATCTCTACACAACCAGTTATCAGTAGTAAAAGGCCTTTTTTTTTTCTTTTCTTAAGAAACTATCACTTAACAATGATTTGTTTGGAAGATTCCAGACTGAGGAAGGAATGTAGCCTCAGTACACACTTTCACTCTTTATTTGGAACCTGCAGTCCAACTTCCATTATTAAAGCTATTCATGGGGGAGCCTGGGTGGCTCAGTCACTTAAGCGTCTGACTCTTGATTTTGGCTCAGGTCATGATTTCATGGTTCATGAGTTTGAGTCCTGTGTTGGGCTCTGTGCTGTCAGCGTGGAGCCTGCTTGGGATTCTCTCTCTCTCTTTCTCTGCTGGTCCCCCACATCTCCACTCAAAATAAATGAACTTAAAAAAAAACACTCTTCATGTTGAATATTTATTTTGTAATCCATTTTTTTAATGGAAAGTAAAACTATTTTCAAGATTCAAAGCCCTAAATCAAGGAAACTATATTTAAAGGGGCTGTAACTAATTCAAGGGGGAAAATCATATCCTACCAGGAAAAACGTTGAACGGAAAATGGGTACTATGGCTTCATTAAAATAATTAATGAATTTAATGAATTTAATGAATTAATGCATTTAATGGAATTAAAATAATCCCAACAAATGGAATCACTCAAAATACACAACAATTTTTGGCCATGGGAGAAACCTCTGTTCACTCAGGTAATTTCTGGGTAGTGAGAAAATCTGTATCCAAGGAAATTTGTATTTTATGACACGTATATTACATGCTGCTAGATTAAGGCCACATCACACAGTGACTGCACACGTACTGAGCATTATGTTCCCTTAAAAGCATATTCTATACAGACTTTTTGCGTGTGTGAATGAGAAAGCATGCAGCCACTCTTCACTAATGACTACAATCGTGGTACAACGATCTCCAGTAAGTTCTGACAAGACCCTTTCATGGAAAGGATCAGGTCTACTTATGGTCACCCTGACACATGTGATTTAATACTTTCTGCACTCATATCTCTTTTAGTTTCCTGAAAAGCACGCAGTTCTCAATGGAGGCTATGACAACGGGGTCACCTGTGGTCCTGCTTTGGCTTACCAGTAAGCCAGGGATGGATGTTCCTGAAGGGTTTTGGTTGGAAAGGCTGGTAATGTCTTTAAGTCTTTCCTGGCATTTTCATCACTGAAAAGAAGAGTAATGCAGTAATGTCAGTCACTGTTACCTAAACTATCATCCAAGCTAGTCACCAGATGAAATCTGGTAAGTAATGACACTACACCGGGCTGTAGCAAAATGTGGTCAGCACATATAAGGCTACGGATTCAATTCCCCCAAAGGACAACCTGCCGAACCATGTGACATTTTGAAGTTTTTAAAAAGACACACACAAAAATTAAAATAACGGTATTCAGGTGCCATAATCCCATTTTCCTTACTCTCCTGATAAACCTGCAGCTATTTTTATTGTGTATTTCTATGTATAGCTATTCTGTTACCTAATTATTATTATAACTGTGGATATCCCATATTCCATTTTCACACGGCATTCTTCAAATTTTATTACACACCTTCTCTGTGTGCCTATAGCACTCCCATAGTGATCTTCAGTGGCACATAATATTCACCATGCTGGAATATTGATTATCATAAAACCACTCATATAGTATTATCACTTTCTCATAAAAGGTATCAATTCAATAAAAAGGTTTGTATAGACTTTACTATTACTTGTCTGTTGTTTCCTTACCATGCTCTGAAATAAAATGGATCAAGTTGGCCATTTGTGAAATACACTTGAAAGAAGAGGACTTGAAAACGTGTGTCTAATGAAACCCCAGATATCCTTCAAATTGCATCAAATGAACTAAAAATGTACCTCGTTAAGGTCAGCTATTATCTCACTATAAAAAGGCAACATTCTAGTTGTCAAAAGAGACAATTTTGGGGGGTGCCCAGCTGGCTCAGTCAAGAGAACATGCAACTCTTGATCTTGGGGTTGCGAGTTCGAGCCCCATGTTGGGTGTATACAGCTTACTTAAAAATAAATAAATAAAAAAGAGAGGGGTGTGGTCTTCATGGAACTTAACAGAAGGAAGAACAGGTAATACGATGCAGTCATAGCTGGTCCTCTCAAATACTGCCCCAAGTATTTAAGGGTAGTCTATGAAAAAACAGACATGACTCTCTGGGGTCTATCAGAGCCTGGGATAAGTACATGAACAGCTATTAAAAATCCTGACCAGGGGCGCCTGGGTGGCGCAGTCGGTTAAGCGTCCGACTTCAGCCAGGTCACGATCTCGCGGTCCGGGAGTTCGAGCCCCGAGTAAGGCTCTGGGCTGATGGCTCAGAGCCTGGAGCCTGTTTCCGATTCTGTGTCTCCCTCTCTCTCTGCTCCTCCCCCGTTCATGCTCTGTCTCTCTCTGTCCCAAAAATAAAATAAAAAACGTTGAAAAAAAAAAAAAAAACCCTGACCAAACTAGCATCCATCAATCAGCCCATTGGTAGCTCTTCATGTCTACTACTTCATCTCTTTCCCAGAACCTATCGTTTGTGGAGAGTCAGGCACCATGCAAGACACTTTTTAAGCATTATATACCCGACCTAAGTCTCACCATGACTCCTTCCAGGTGGTAGGTACCGTTATTATCCATGCTTTACAGGTAAGAGGGAGAGGCTTCCAGAAGTAAGCCCCTCACTCAGTGTCTCACAGCCACTATGCAGAGAAGCCAGAAGGCAAACCCAGTCTGCTTGGCTTTAAAAGACAAGATCAGGCGGTGCCTGGGTGGCTCAGAAGGCTGAGCATCCCACTTCGGCTCGGGTCACAGTCTCGTGATTCATGAGTGTGAGCCCCACATCGGGCTCTGTGCTGACAGCTCAGAGTCCGCTTCTGGATCCTCTGTCCCTCCCCCCCACTCCTGTTCTCTCAAAAATAAATAAACATTCACAAAAAATGACAAGACCGTAACCTGATTCTCTGACAGACCCTCGGAATGGCATTCCAGAGAGCACATTCTCATCTTGGGCAAGGCATAGCTCCCCTTCACCCTCACCCCCTGGTTACAAAGGAAAACACGGAACCAAGTATTTTCAAGATCCATCATTTATGCATTTTCACACCAGCTTCCCAGGGGTTCGCCTCAGTGATTCACATTCAAAGCGATGAATGTCTCGGCTGGATGATGGAACACTGAACTTCAAGTGAATCTCCTCCGGAAGCATTCATTCAACACTTGGAGATCAAGTGTCACAGATTAACCCAGGAAACCGAGCACGGGCTGCGGTCAGGGTCTGTTTGAGGCACAGTGTATGTGCCGTATTAGAAACTGCTCATCCTGTCACCATATCAGGCTTGGTGTATACATGGCTCTCCGTCAATGTCCACAGAAATGTTGTGTTTTGGTTTTACCGTCTCATTTCCTGACCATGCCACTGAGCAACCTATACATACACTTACTCTCTTTGACTAAGAACAGATAGAGTGGAGTATCCCCTCGCTTGGAGACACCATGATTTGCACCTGTCAACATTACATTCAAAACGAAGGTTGTGGCCTTAAGGTTCATCTTAGAGGTGAAAGATCCGGCTTTACAAATGACTACAGGAAGCAAGAAGTCACTCGGTTGTTCTTACGTAAGGATAAATCTCTTTATTCATTTGAAATCTAAGCAGTACGGCTTAACGACATTGACAATCTCGGAAAACAGGTTTGGCCTTCCTGAAAACCAAAATAGACCACAATCCGATTTATTCATATTAAAGGTCATCTGTTAACTCCCAGTAATAATGTTTATTTTTCTTAATAATTTCTTTTATGCTCTGTCCTTCAAATTTGATTTCCTTTTCAAAGACGTTGGCTTGTGAGTTTTTTTATGAAGGGCAAATACATGTATATATTCTAAAATGAGAGGCTAAGGACAAATAACTTTTTGTTATTAATCATCACCACCAATTACATGTGTTTTGTTACCTTCTGGGTCTACGTGAACTGTATGCTATGTTCCAAGAACTCAGCCTAGCGTTCATTTACTTCTTTGGATTATAGTTAATTTTGGATTATAGCAATTAAGACTCACCAGAGTGAAGGCTGCTATTCAGTTTAGACTCATTTATTTTTTCAGCAAATATGTATAGAGTATATACTGCATACCTAGCATGTAGAAACAAGTGTCATTTGATGGAGTTGCTTTTAACTTATGTGAGTAGTCAGACAAAAGAGAGAGGAGAGAGAGGACAGAAGTAAGGGAGAGAGTTTACCCATCATTCTTTTCAATAAGCTCATGGTTGAGAATAAATGCAGAACTGGAGGTTTGAGGTTGATGCCCTTCAAGAAGGTGTTAGTTCCTGTGTCCTCAAAGTACCACCATCTCACAACACTGAGGTTTTTCTAGCATTTTGTAAACATGTATTAAGCATTTAATACACGTCTGCTAAACACAAGCAACTTACATGTTTAGAGCCTAACTAAAGAAACAGCTATGTGATTCAACATGAGGAAAATACTACCTGTGTTGAATTTATTGAAGGTAAACTCTGGTCTTTAATATGTCATCTTCTCAAGGAATTTTCAAGAGTAATTTTAACTATACAATGGTTCCTCTTATCCATGGGGGACACGTTTCCAGAACCCAAATGGGTGTCTGAGACTGCAGATAGTCCCAAATCCTACACGTAACACGTTTTTTCCTATACACACATACCCATGATAAAGTTTAATTTGTAAATCAGTCATAGTAAAAGGTTAAAAATAATTATAAAATAGAACAATGGTAACAATGTACCATCGTAACAGTTACGTGAATGTGGTCTCTCTCTAAACGTATCTTACTGTGCTATACTCACCATTCTTCATATGGGATGTGAGATGACAAAATGCCTACATGCGGAGATGCAGGGAGGTGAATGACAGGCATTGTGACCTAGTGTTAGGCTACTATTGACCTTCTGATGATTCGTCAGGGAGAGGATCATCTACTTCCAGACCTTGGGGAATTGACGCCGTGGAAAGTGAAACCGCAGGTAAGTGGGGACTACTATAGACAATCAGAATCGCCCTGGTTATCAGATGTAAGACGTTATTCATCTGGACATGGGGGCTGAGTAATCAACATACAACCAAAGACTAACCAGAGGCCAGTATCCTAAATAACAATGAGTATTCATTCACTAAGACGGCTAGGGTACTAATCACCAGGAAACAACTAAAATGTGCATTAATAGGGAGGCAGCTTAGGGATCATTTCAAGGAGAGTTTCAAAGGTATATACCTGAACAGGTGGAGCACAGGGATGTGCGGGCAGTGAAACTATTCTGAATATTGTAATGACACACATGACATTATGCATTTGTTAACATTTGTAAACCTGTACAATATACAGACTGAATCCCAATTGGACTATGGACGTCGGTTAACAATAATGTAATAATATTGATTCAGTTGTAACAAGCAAGCCACACTAAAGCAAGATGTTAATAATAAGGGAAACTGCTGGGAGGTCAGGAGGGGAAAGAAAGAGGGGGTATATGGGAACTCCCTGGACTTCCTGCCCCAAGTTTCTGAAACCTAAAACTGCTCTAAAATAATAAGGTATATTAATGTAGAAAAGAAAGAAAGAAAAAGAAAGAAATTCACTTTAGATTAGTGGTTCTTAACTTATGTAGTTTTGCCCTTTGGGGGGACATTCAGTAATGTCTTACGACATTGTTTTTAAAGTTTTTTTTTTTTTTTGAGAGAGAGAGAGTGCACAAATGAGCGGGCTTGTGCACCTGTGAGCAGGGCAGGGGGGGGAGGGAGGGGGAGGGAGAGGGAGAGGAAGAGGGAGAGAGGGAGAGGGAGAGGGGAGGCGGAGAGGGGAGGCAGAGAGGGAGAGAGGGAGATGGGGAGGGAGAGGGACAGGGAGACGGGGAGGGAGAGGGGGAGAGGGGGAGAGGGGGAGAGAGGGAGAGAGAATCTTTTTTTTTTTTTAATTTTTTTTTTCAACGTTTATTTATTTTTGGGACAGAGAGAGACAGAGCATGAACGGGGAAGGGGCAGAGAGAGAGGGAGACACAGAATCGGAAACAGGCTCCAGGCTCCGAGCCATCAGCACAGAGCCCGACGCGGGGCTCGAACTCACGGACCGCGAGACCGTGACCTGGCTGAAGTCGGACGCTTAACCGACTGCGCCACCCAGGCGCCCCTGAGGGAGAGAGAATCTTAAGTGGGTTCCATGCCTGGTGTGGAGCCTGATGCGGGACTCAATCTCACCACAATCAGATTATGACCAGAGCCAAAATCAAGAATCGGAGGCTTACTTGACCTAACCACCCAGGTGCCTCCCCGTATTTTTTAATCTTAAGTAATCTCCACACCCAGCACAGGGCTCGAATTTAAACCCTGAGACCAACAGTCTCCTGTTCCACCAGCTGGGCCAGCCAGGCACCCCTTAAGACATTTTTTATAGTCACAGTTGAAAGGAGGCGTTACTGGCATCTGCTGAGTAGAGGCCAGGATGCTACTGAACATCTATTACACACAGGATAGAGCCCTAACAACAAAGAATTACCCTGTCCCAAATGTTAGCAATGTTGAGTATGAGAAACCCTGACTTGAATTATTATAAAACTCCTGATAATTCAACCCTTAAACTTTTTCTTCTTAAGCTTATTTATTCTTTTTAACCTTATTTGGAGAGAAAGCTCAACTTAGGGGGGGGCAGAGAGAGAGAGAGAGAGAGAGAGAGAATCCCAAGCAGGCTCCACAACTGTCAGCACAGAGCCTGACGAGGGGGCCAAAGCCCTGAACTGCAAGATCATGAGCTGAGCCGAAATCAAGAGTCGGAGGCTTAACCAACCAACCCAGGTGCCCCTCAACCCTAAAACTTCTAAATTGTATCTTTTAGACTTAAAGAATTACTCTCCTGTGTCACTCTCAGACTATAAATATCAGAATACAAGTACATCTTAGATACAAATGCCTATCAGGAGTCAAGTGAGAGAGGCATTAGAAATTCGACTGTCGGGGGGGCCTGCGTGGCTCTGTTGGTTAAGTGTATGACTCCTTGTTTCAGCTCAGGTCATGATCTCAGGGTTTCCTGAGTTGGAGTCCCACATTTGACTCTGTGCTGACAGTGAAGAGCCTGCTTGGAATTCTCTCCCTCCCTCTCTCTGCCCCTCCCCTACTCACACTTGTCTCTCTCGCTCTCAAAATAAATATACTTAAAAATAAAAAAAAAAAAGAAAAATAAAAAAAAAAAGAAATCCAACTGTTTAAGCTAGCTGAAAAAAGGCAGGTCAAACTTAGCATGAGAAACAGAAACACAATGGGGGATGGTGGTGACTATGAAGAAAAGAAGAAAACATTGCCCATTTGATATATTACTTAGCGTGGAGACTTGACTGTGTATGACAGAGATCAACGTTTTAATTAATTTCCCTTTATGTACAAGTCAGTCCTAGAAGGGCATGCAGTGTTCAGGGGCCCAAACTCGTCTACTGTTGCTTCACCACTCCTGGGGTATTGCTATCCTTCACAGGGTCCAAGATAGCCCATTACCATGTCCACAGTTCAGCCATCAGGTAGAGGAACAACATTACTCTACAAACCTATTACTTTAGGGGCCGAACATGAAATCTGCCCACCTTTCCTAAGACTATTGGCTGGAACAATCATACAGCTATCCCTAATTGAAAAGACACTGCCACAGCTAATCTTCACTTGGGGCAGCCACATGTCTAGCTAAAAACTCTAGAACCATAGAGGAAAAAGGAGATTGCATATGGGGGGAAAACCATCAGACTCCACTGCTGATCGAGAGCCATCACTTAGATCCAGGTGATTTCTGCCATGTGGGAATGTGGGTCCACTATTGCCTGACAGTTACATTCTTTTTTCCGAAAATTAAGGCAAAAATCTCAGAGTTTTATGTAAGATATCTGAATTTTAAAGTACTGCCTCCACCAAAAAATGAAAATAAGAGCTAAAATGCTGTGCAGGTCATATAAAACATACTGGAGACCATCACTGTTGCTTTGCAATTTGTGACATACACGATTAGTAGAGAATGAACAGGGAGATGCCTTCTCAGCAATTCAATTTCGTTTCCAGTTTTATTTTTTTTTCAACGTTTTTTTATTTATTTTTGGGACAGAGAGAGACAGAGCATGAATGGGGGAGGGGCAGAGAGAGAGGGAGACACAGAATCGGAAGCAGGCTCCAGGCTCCGAGCCATCAGCCCAGAGCCTGACGTGGGGGTCGAACTCACAGACCGCGAGATCGTGACCTGGCTGAAGTCGGACACTTAACCGACTGCGCCACCCAGGCACCCCTCCAGTTTTAGAAAATGTATTAACAGTGCAAATTGTCAGTAGTACAAAAATAAAAGAGATACATAAATGATTTCGACAAATGTGGAATCTGGACCATCCCAAATGATTATATTCTCAGGAAAGAACAAAGCTCTTTTTTTTTTTTTTAATTGTATTAAAAAAGGTTCCTATCGTCCCTTCAAATTTAGTCATTTGTACTGTTGTAAAACATCGTTTCCTTGTGAATACATAACATCGTTTTCTTGTAAGAACCCATTTAATAGTCCATTTCTAATAAGCCACCACCAATACTGAGATGATTGAGCTGTGGACATCAGCTATAAGCATTAAAAGAGAGTACCAGAAGGACCCAAAGACGGCTGAGGCAGGCAGCCTCCCAGAAGAATGGGTTAAACCTTTCAGCAAACAGTGCACAGAAGTAGAAATCCAAACGGCCAGCAGCCAGAATCAAGTATTCAGCTTCATAAGTACTCAGGGAAACACAAACTAAACCCTCAGTGAATCATCACTAAGCACCAGACTGCCAAACTTACAACAATGACAATGCCTAGTTTACACAAAGATGGAGGGCAATAGAAACTCGCATCCCTTGCTAGTGGGAATGTTAACTGGTCCAATCATTTTGGAAATTTGCATGCCCTATACCCAGAGATCCTTTCTCAGGTATATCCCTAGAGAAACTCATGCCAAAGAATAAGCTTCATAGCAGCACAGTTCACAAGAAGACAAACAAACAACCTGAATATCTCCTAACAATAGAAATGATAGAATTGTAGTGTATTCATACAACGGAATACCATACAGCAAACATATATAGCTTCACCAAACATGATGAAACTCACAAACAGTAAAAAAAGAAGCCAGACCCCAAAAAATTCACAATCCCATGTTGTAAAATAAGCCATGTGAAACTAGGGATTCTTATGTAGGCGGTAAAAGTATAAAGCCAAACAAGAAAATACGTATCTCTAGGGAAAGAGGATTTTGCTGAAGGGGAAGGGGCGCAGTACACAGTGGGGGGTGGTGGGGAGAGAGGGGTTAGAGGATCCTGGCAAGGTTCCTCCCTGGGTGTGGCCATGTGGCTGTGCATTTTCGAATTTGCTCTTTAAACCAAACCTACTTGTTTTATGCATTCTTCTGTGTGATATAATTCACATCAAAAACTAAATCAGACGTGGCGAGCGGGTGGAAGCGAGGAACTGAAGAGCAAGTCCGCTGTCCTGTAGAGGCCAAGAGCGCCAGTGGCCAACAAAAGCAAGAGGCTGTAACTTACTAACCAAAAAGGGAACCCAACCAGGGTGTTAGAAACCAGGGCACATTATTCTAAGGTTAATCTTGATCATTTTCAGAGTTTAGGACCAAGAAAGATTTCACGTCTGAGTGGACTGACAGTAGCTGAGAGCTTCTTTGTTCACCCTCGGAAGAACTCAGCCGGGGAATTTGCCTGGGAGCCTGAGGCCACGTGGATCCACTGAGCTTGAAGGCCCCTCCCAGCCGGCTGGCAAGCAGGCAGGCAGGCAGTGCAGGGCAGGGCAAGGAGGCTCAGTTTATATGAATCAGGATCAACCTGAGAATCCAGAGGGAGGGTCTGAGAGCAGCTGGGAGGTGAGCAGCCCTGGATGGAGATGTCTCTGCCTTTCTCCAGCACTGAATGAACTCACCCTGACGGGGCATTCTTGACCTTAATGGCAATGGAAATGTTATTTTAAAGATGCACTTGACCAGAATTGCCAGCAGGGACTGGTTTCTCAAGGTCCTGGCCAGAGAGAATACTCATAAATCTATAGGACTTGTTACTTCTCAGTAACTAAACCAGAAATTGCTTTTCTTCATCATGTTGGCAGGAATGTAGATGTCACATTGAAAAACATGCGTGTGCTTCATCTGATGACCTAGGTAGAACCCCTCCATTTAGGTATTCCAGATTCCAATTCTGACAGCTCTCTAGGAGGAAGCAGCCCATGACCCACCATTTCGCCAACGTGACTATTTTTTCAGGCGATGATTCGCTTTGGCATTCTCAAGCCCCCTGTCTTGGGCTCTTGTTTTTCTTCGCTGACCTCAAAAACCCTGTAGGAATGTGCCAACCTCACTCATTTTTAAGAAAGCCACGTGGCTGGCAAAACTGAGGCCACCCTTTGTGTCCGTGGGAGCACTTGTGTGGCAACAGCCACCCCCAGCAAATGTGTGCACCTGTTTGTGGCTAATTGGGCACATGCTCACAGAGACAACCAGCCACCTGCCATTCTGAGGCTGAAGTGCAGGCAGTTAGCAAACTGTGCTACTGCTTTCCAGAGCAGGCCAATCACTGAGTTCCCTTGAAGATGGCGGCTGTCTGTGCTTGGTGTAGGGGCATCCCTAGGTTTCTAGGACACTTCGAAAAAACAAGCCCCAGCCCCAACCTTCCCCTCTTTTTTTTTTTTTTTTTTTTTTTTTTTTTGATGCTAAAGCTCTTCCTTACCTGAAACCCAAAGCAAAAGTGCCTAGAAAGCACATGTTAAATACAAGGACCCAATGGAAATGACTGTAGCAACTTTCCTACACAAAAAAATAAACTAAGCTATTTAAAAAGTAACTTAGGGCTGGAGTCTTTTTCTCCATATATAACTCAAAACCCGTATTTCATAAAAATGTATATGCAGGGCACCTGACTGGTTCAGTTGGTAGAGCATGAGACTCCTCAGGGCTGTGAGCTTAACCCCTCATTGAGCATAGAGATTACTTTAAAACGTTTAATAAAATAAATAATAAAAAAAAACACTTCTGGGTAGATACAATATGTTGCTAAAAAATGTACATGTAAATGTAAAAACACTATAGTTAATGCCTGTTTAAACACTCAAGATTAAGTCTACCATGTAGTCTAAATATCATCAGAATTAAATAAGTGGGAAAAAAGAAATTAACTAAAAGGGTGTGAAAAGGGACATCCAGGGATTTGGGCAAGCTGTCACAGCTGGGAGTTCTAATGCTATGTTCCATGCAAACTAAAGATTTGCCGTCATTAGGAATTGTGCTAATTAAAAACATTTGCTAGTCTTCTGGCATTGCCCTGTAGAGACCCTGATGATAAGCTACTTCCTTATCTATGCTTGCTTGAAACCCATGCACTTCACTGACCGACCAGGACATGGTCATGATCATACTAGGTAGAAAAAGTGCACACAATGTCGGTTACATGGTGGAGTATGTGCCGACTCAACTACTTGCTGGATCCAGGATTTAAGGATGATAGTTTGTTTAGCCATGCCATTATTAAAAGGTATCGGTTACTGAGTATAAACAGGAAGTTCCTCGAGCAGTCTACTGGACTGATTAACACTCGGTGATCAGCAATTTAAGGTATGTTATCAGTTTACTTCGAGTGGTTTTTCACCGGCCAGAACGCCTTCAAACCACCCTGTTTTAATTTAAAAAAAAAAAAAATATATATATATATCGCATTTCTTTCAGTTATCTCTGAACTTGGTCTTCTATGAAGAGTCTGGTTTATTAGCTCCTTGACTTAATAACGAGGAAGTTCTAATGGCAAATTTCTTTCTGCCAGTTCCTAGTAAGGGGACATTAAAATCGCAAGCATAAGAAACACAGAAGTTATCACATCACAGTCCCCAGACCAGCAGAATCAGTATTATCTCAGAACTTGTTAGAAATGCAAATTTTTGAGTCCTGCCCCAGACCTGCTGAATCAGAAGGGCTCAAGGGGAACCTAGCAATAGAATAATAGAATACACACATCATAAAACACAAAGAGATTTTCAAAAAAGAGGCAGTAATCAACCATTTAAAACAGAAAAGAAGGTTCAGGAGTATGAGGACAGTCTAGGACCTTAGTTTGGAGTCTCTGGGTGGCTGACCCAGCACTGATGCCAGGTGAACATGTCATTTAGTCCCCAAAAGAAATGCCTCGAATAACAGTTTCGCACTGACTGAGCATTATTAGATGGCAGAGTCTGGGTGAAAGCCTTTCCCTACAGGTGTATTATGCTGTTACCACCAGCTCCCCCATTTCACAGATGTGAAAACTGAGATTTTAGACAGATTAATTTAAACTGGCACAGTAAGGGGGCGCCTGGGTGGCTCAGTCAGTTAAGCGTCCGACTTCGGCTCAGGTCACGATCTTGTGGTCCCTGAGTTTGAGCTCCGCGTCGGGCTCTGGGCTGATGGTTCGGAGCCTGGAGCCTGCTTCCGATTCTGTGTCTCCCTCTCTCTCTGCCCCTCCCTCATTCATGCTCTGTCTCTCTCTGTCTCAAAAATAAAAATAAAAACATTAAAAAAAATTAAAAAAAAAATAAACTGCCACAGTAAGAAAGTAGCAGATGTGACTCCAAACTTGTGCTTTACCCTCTTTGCCTAACTCCTCCAGATTCTAAAGAGAAGGGTCAGAAAATGGGGAAAGGGTAGTTGAGGAAGGAAAGACTCATCAGCTTAACTTGGGGCTTTGCAATTTATAAACATGGTGGCCACTGACTGGTTCTATGACAGTTTCTTGGGGAAGGACAGGTGGCTTTTTAAAGTTAGATTAATCTGGATTAGCCAAAGGCTGAATTAAACTGCATGAGAGATCTGAACACAGATAACAAAACTGAATATGTGTTTCTTGAACCAAACCAAAACAACCCTCCGTCCACAGTTGTCCCCTAACAGCAAAGACAGCAAATTTCATTAAAAAATTTTCTTTTTCTTAAAAAGCTACAGAATCAGACCCCAGTCATTTTCAGCAGAATTTTACATCCAAACTCACCTGAACCTCACTTCAGAAAAGAAGCTCTCCACCTCAACAAAGGCTCTTTCAACCACGCAAGGTATTCCTGATGCCCCATTTTTTTTTTTGCTACCGACTCAAAATTTCATAGTAAGCTCTCTGCTCCCGACCAGTTATCTCTGTTACAGGAGTCCAAGTCCTGGGACGGGATGGAGAAAGTAAGAAACACCTAGACGCGTTCATTCATAGTCAATTGTCTGCAAGGGCAGAAAGCTAGGCTGCAACTCCCTCAGTTGTCTAATGTCACCACTGCAAATAATTAGGACAGAAAAACTGCTTACAGACCGAGGTGATTTCCCAGTAGCTACGACGAAGCGCCCTCCTTGCCTTCCACCCCTCCAGACCAAACCGCAGCCGGCCGGCGGGGCGAGCTCAGCTCCTTGGGTCCAAACGCTGAGATCCCAGACGGGAAACCGGCGCACCGAGGTCTGAAGACTTAACCAAAGGCCCCGCAGGGAGGTGGCGCTACGTGTCGAGCGCCAGCAGCGGGGGAGCTGGCCCCGGGGACTCCAGGTCCGGGACGCGGACGGGGAAGGAGGGGAGGAGGCGCAGGAGGGGACTGGAAAGCTGTAGTGGAAGCGGGGAGGGGCCGGAAAAGCCAGGCAGGCTGGTCCAGACCTCGACCGCTCCCCTCCCAGGTCACAGGGTCTTTCCATTCTTGGAATTTCCCCCCACCCCCACCCCCTCTAAATGTTTCTGGATCACACCTCCAGCCAAATCACTGAGAGCATTACAGAAGTCATCTTCCAGGCCTCCCGCTGAAGCTCCCGAGTCCCCACTGCTTCCGGGGAAAGGGGTGCCCCCCCCTTCGTCATTGAGCAAATGAAGCCCTTTCACTGGGGTTCAGGTGTGAACATGCATTTCCAGGCCGCCTCTGATCTCCAGCTCCCTGGGCCCTCTCAGCTCCTTAGCAGGACAATAAAAGAAACTGGCTTTAAAGGGGACTGTCCTGGGTGGTGCAGTGTGGCAGACAAGGGCTTGGCATTTTACTTAGAGGAACTCACTGAAGCCTCTTAGCAAACCTAGACATAGGCACTATTTCCAATTCATAGATAAAGGAAATGAGGTTTAGAAAAGTCACCTAGTGGGGCGTCTGGGTGGCTCACTGGGTTTGGCTCAGGTTGTGATCTCACAGTTTGGGAGTTTGAGCCCAACATGAGGCTCCACGCTGAGAGCTTGGAGCCTGCTTGAGATTCTCTCTCCCCTCCCCCCACCCCCGAAAATAAATAAATAATCTTCAAAAAAAATCACCTGGCTGCTCCCGCCACCGGAACTTGCACAGAGGCAGCCAGGACTTGGATGCAGGCGACTGCAAAGCTTCTGCTTAGAAACATCAACAGACCAACCAACCAAGCAGCTGGCTCTCCACCTGTGATGTGCAGTAATAAGGTTTGGTCTGAGAACTGAATTCAGTCCCAGGTCTCTGTGCTCTGTAGGCCTTCTGTAGTCTCAGATAAACTAAACTTGTAAGCCTTGGCTTCCTTATTATAAAAATAGGGACGGTGTCCTGTCTGTCAGCAGAATGCTGTGACGGCACCTGCCTACGTTCAGTAAACATGTTCTTGCGTTCTTTCGTTTCTGACAGTGACCAGAGAGCTTACTGAACTCTTTATTCCCCCTGTGCTCAGACCAGGCTAGGGGTGGATTATTACCACCAAGAATCCCCAGTGGGTGGTCTGGGTTAGAGTTGCCAGATTAAATACTTAGGACACACTTCTACTAAAAAAAATTATTCCTTGTTAAAGCACTATAAGGTATACCTGAAACTAATATAATAGTGTATGTTAAGTATAATGGAATAAAAATAATATTCATGATCTATCTAAAATTCAAATTTAAGTGGGCATCCTCTATTTTTATTTGCTAAACCTGCCAACCCTTAAGGGTTGGTAATAAACAACACGGGGAGAAAACTATGGAAGCACCTTGCCAAGTCCCAAGTTGTAAGTAGTTTTAGGATTGGTTCAGCAGTGTCCACTATAACTGGTTCAAGTTCAGCTTTGAATCTTGCTCTTCCCACATCATGACCAGTCCACAGAATTTGTATCGGACCTTCCTTATCTCAGTGCTGTACCCAAGATGCAAGGAATCTGCTTGGTGAGAAACACAGTATCCTTTCAGCTTGAATTCTTTCGCCATTAGATTTTTGTCCATGGCCTAACTTGTAACACAGGGCAAATTAACTCCGTCCATCTGCATGCTTGATAGTGATCAACTATCAAACTATTTTTTTAAGTCAAAAGAATTTCTGATAATAATGAAAATGTGATGAGAGATTTTTCTAAACATTAGCCAGCTCACTGAGGATTCTAATCATGTCTACTTTGAAACTTCTACTCTTTCAGAAGAAAGAAAATTCGTAAGAAGGACTCAGGCTGAGAAGCAGGTTAAGGTGAAAATCTGTAAACATAGCAAAATAAAAATATTTCACGAATTCATAGGGACAGAAGGTAGAATGGTGGTTGTCAGGAGCTGGGGTAGGGGTGATGGGGCAGGGTATTTAATGGCCATAGGGTTTCAGTTTTGCTAAGATGAAGAGTTCTGGAGATCGGTTGCGTAACAATGAGAATATATTGTACACTTCTGAATTACACACTTAAAAGTGGTTAAAAATGGTAAATTTTATGTCAGTATATTTTGCTGTAAGTTTTCAAAATGCTCTCTCATACAAATCTTGAGTTAGAAAAAAGGACACGTGGAAGAAAAATAATCAATACAAATCATGTTTTCTATAAAGACGGTAAAGACAAAGAAATCTGTTCCTCTCCTGGGAAACTGCCTACGAGGCAAGTGAAAATTATTTATGGTCAGCTTGAAGCCCCACAAATTTATCCCTTCGTCCTAGATGTGTGACTCAGTGTGTCCTTCCTGATCACGCCAAAAGTGGACTTAACCACATCAGCCATTTGAATAGATAATAAGACTGAGTACGTGTTGTGTTCTTACTCAGTGTTTCTTGAGCCAAATGCAAAGGCACTAAAATGTGTATCAGTGAGGGGATGTAGAAGTCATTCCTCAAAATGCCATCCCTTAGTTCAGGCCGACTCTGAATGGCTTGCCCTTCGGGGAGAGAAGCACCTGTCATGCTACTTTCTATTCCTACTGAACCCCAAATACGCAGATGTCTTAGCTGCTATCTGAAAGGCCCAGGCAAGACTGAGTTTCATATTAGTACCAAGTAGCAGAGACGGTGCAAAGGCCCGGATCCCTCCTGGCACAGGGTTGATCCTCACTGTGGTGTTAGCAGCCGTCTAAGTTATATAAAGGTGGAACTTCGGGTCTTTTATTTTCGTTTACTTGCATCAAGTCTTAAAACTGTCCAAAGCAAACTGTTCTGAAATGCAAAATACTGAAGCTGTGAAATACAAATGCCTGGATTCCTAGCCTGATTCTGCCTGTAGCTGGTGAATCAGGGCTTAGTTTTCTGTAAAACAGACATGAAAGCCCTTTCCTCACAGGGTCATTTAAGAAAAAAATTTTAATGCTTATTTATTTTTTGAGAGAGAGGGAGGGAGATAGAATGTGAGCGGTGGGGTGGGGGGAGGTGCAGAGAGAGAGGGAGACACAGAATCTGAAGCAGGCTCCAGGCACTGAGCTGTATGCAGGGCTTGAACTCACGAACCATGAGATCATGACCTGAGCCAAAGTCGGACGCTTAACTGACTGAGCCATCCAGGTGCCCCTCACAGGGTCATTTTAAAGTCCGAACAAGACTGTACAGGCATTTAGAAAAACTTTTTTAAAAGTCCAAACGAGATAATAGTCTGAGAATGAGTTCTGTGAACTGCTAAGAACTGTCAAAACAGACAAAAATATTTGCTTCTATTCAAACAATGGCAATACCTTTCTTTTCTAAAAGCTACAGCAAAACGGCTTTTACAGTCTGAAATATACTTAAAACATGCTAGGCACTCAACTCAGCATATAACCATAGTCCACTCAAGAATCCTCTTCCACAAATAGGATTACCACCCCCATTTACAGATGGAAAAACTGAGAAATAAAGAGGTGAGACTTCCAGGAGCACACCTAGCTCCTCAGGATGGAACTGGGAAGGGGACCCAGCAAGACCCCGGGGCCTACGCCAGCGTAGAGGACGGGACATTGCTGCCAGAAACAGGCCATGCAAAGTCGTCTCGCCTCTGGCTCTAGGAGTTGCCCCTCGGCCTAAATGCATCTCATCAAACATCAAACATCTCATCAAACATCCTTTCGATTCACTTTTGAGAAGTTATCCAGAGGAAAGGCAGAGTGGAAATTCAGAGAATGAGGTTTCAGATCCAAATCCCAGGTGTGCAAGATATGGGACCTTGGTTGCCAGCCTCAGCCTGCAAATCTGCAGAATGAGCATCTCAGTAGCTACCATTTGAGGACAAAATGATACAAAGAACGTTAAGAGTGCCTGGGACCTAGCAGATGATGGTAAAAGCAATGTGCATGACGGTGAAGTGAGGGCATGAGCTCTGCCATCCGATGGCCTCAGTTCTAATCTCAGCTCCACATCTTACCAGCTGTGTGACTTGGGCAAGTTAACTCAACTTCTCTGGGCCTCAGCTGTAAAATGAGGATAATAATCATAGCCAGCTCTTGGAATTGATACAAGGATTAAGGGCATGAGTATTTAGGAAGCTTTTAGAAATGAGTATTCCAGGCACCAAGCACTGCTCTAAACCCCTTTTCGTGCATTACGTCTGTTCATTTTCACAGGAGGCCCATGAGGTAGAGGTTATGTTACACCTCGTGCCTCAGACCTGGGAGATCATGCAAAATGGAATCAGAATGGGCAAGGCAAGGGGCGCCTGGGTGGCTCAGTCAGTTAAGCGTCCCACTTCGGCTCAGGTCAAGATCTCGTGGTTGGTGAAGTCAAGCCCCGCGTCCGGCTCTGTGCTGACAACTCACAGCCTGGATCCGGCTTTGGATTCTGTGTCTCCCTCTCTCTCTGCTCCTCCCCCCACTCGCCATCTGTCTCTGTCACTCTCTCAAAAAATAAACAAACATTAAAAAACATTAAAAAAAGAAAAGAAAGGGCTAAGACCTTCTACACGTATGCAAAAAAAAAAAAAAAAAAGCCGATTTGTAGAATTCTGTGTGGTTCCACCTTTCTCATTGGAGGACCTGTTTAGACACCAGAAGAGGCACCTTCTTTCAATAATCTATTCAACATCCAGGCCTCACCACGGGCACCAGCCACACAGTCTGCAAGGCCCCGCGACAAATGAAAAAGTGGAGCCCCTTGTTAAAAAAATCATTACCAATTTCAAAATGGGGACAGAAGAGCATCAACCAAGCTTGGGGCCCCGCTGAGCCGGGGGCCCCGTGTGACTGCACAGGTCACACACCCATGAAGTCGACCCTGCCAACAGCTTTTTCTCCCCCGGTAGGTTTCCATTGTCTTAATTGCTTCCTTTCCGCCTGCCCAGCCTCGGGTGCCTGTGCCCAAACTGAATGAGCTTGTTGACAGAGCCTCTGGGCGCCAGCGGGTTTTGGACAGGGCCTCCCACATGCTGGGGAGAGTCATGGGCTCCCGGCTCTGGGTGGCAGGGAGAAGCTGAAGCCTTGGTTTGGGAAGTTTGCATTAGGCAAAGTGGGTAGCGTGCCACAGATCTTACATTCATTCTGAAAGAGGACGCCGTGCCCAAGAGGTGGACGTGACTGTGTGAAACTTCGAGGTTTTTAAAATACAAAATGGCGTCTAAGTGTTGGAGGCTGATCGACGAAAACACACTGACTTGCAAAGAAGGAAAATTAGCAACATTTTTCCTCCCACCGTCCTGAGACAATTGTTAAGTCATGACAAACATAACAATAGCTTAATTTTTTTCTGCCCCTACCTTTATCCAGGCAGCGTGCAAAAAAACATGGTCGTACTGTACTGCATATTTGAACGTTGCTAAGAGAGATCTTAAATGTCCTCATCACCAGAAAAAAAAAAAAAGGTCACAACTACATCTGGCGATGGGTGTCAAGGAGATTTATGGTGGTGATCCCTGCATACTATATACAATGTCTAATCATCATGTAGATTGCTGCACCTGAAACTAATGTTACATGTCAATCGTACCTTAATAAATTTTTTTTTGTAAAGAACTGTAATTATCCCTTTACAGATAAGGAAACTGAGTTTTAGAGATGTTCAGTACCTTAGTTAAGACTGTCCACCAGTGAGAGGTGGAATCTAGAACTCAGCTCTGCCTAACTTCAGAATCCACTCTCAGGGCACCTGGGTGGCTCAGCCAGTTAAACATCTGACTCTTGGCTTTAGCTCAGGTCATGATCTCGTGGCTTGTAGGTTCGAGCCCTGCCATCGGGCTCTGTGTTGACATTGCGGAGCCTGGTTGGGATCCTCTCTTTCTCTCCCTCTTTCTCTCTCTCTCTCCGCCCCTCCCCCACCTATCCTTCCCTCTCAAAATAAATAAATAAAGTTAAAAACTGTTTTTAATAATAATAATAAAAGAATACACTCTCTTGTAGTCTCTATGGTGGAGAGGTATGTGGCTGTACAAAAAGAAAATAGTAGGACTTCTAATGGTATTTATTTGTATCTATTTCTTTGAACGCGTTAAGCTGGCTCATGCCTTTCCACACATTTTTCTTTGGTAAATATTTTATTCTGAATAGGATGTTGGTATGGTTCCACATGCATGTAACTGTTACAAATAGATAAATAAATAAAACATATACTTACATTGGGAATGAATGTGCTGTATGAACAAAAAAAAAATTCAGAGGATACTGCACTATACTGTAACTTACACACCGGTTTTCAAGCATGTATTGCGTGTTTGAATATCCTGGCACACGTTTTTTGTGTTTTTTTAAAGGGATAATATATATACTTCTGTTTTATTTTCCACTTTGTATATTGTAATGATCTTTCCATGTCAATAGACGTTCATCTATAACAATATTTTTAATATAAATGCTAGACTCCTTAAGCATTAATTTTGCTAAGTAAGACCTGATGATTTACAATAAGAATCTGAGCTGTATCCTAAATTCCTATTCTTAGCTCATCCCATCCTACTCCAATGAATGGTGGAATATAATCAAGTACCTAGAAGCCAGGGACTCTTCTTAAAAAAAATGCATCTCTCTTCCCAGAATAATTGGAATTGGGGTCTCAAAAAGATATTTGCGTACGTGTGTCCATCCAGAATTATTCATAAGAATAAAAAATTGGAAGTAAACTAAGTGTCCATCCATGGATGAGCAGATAAACAAAATGTGGTCTTTACACCCAATGGAATATTATTCAGCCTTAAAATAGAAGAAATTCGGGCTCACGGTACAACATAGATGAGATCCGTAAGGACATGATGATAAGTAAAATAAGCCAGTCACTAAAAGACAAATACTGCATCAGGTGCCCAGAACAGGCAAATTCACAGAGACAGAAAGTGGAATGGTGGGTGCCCGGGGCTGGTGGAGGGGGGCACGTGTGTTACTATTTAATGGGTACAGAGTTTTAGTTTTGCAGGAAGAAAAATTCTGGAGGCAGATGGTGGGGATGGTTGCACAACAATGTGCACCACTAAACTGTGCACTTAATAACTGCTAAGATGGTTTAAAAAAAAAAAAGGCCACAAAAACCACCCACATCTCACTATAATTGATGGGACTCAGGGGAAAGTGGAAGCCAGCTCCCAAGTACTACAACATCTCCATTCTGTACCAGGCACCCTGAAAGGTACATTATCTCATTTACTCCACAAAACAAACCTCTCAAAGAAAAAGGACCTTAGATTCAGGAGGTCATGCCACCTGCAGATTGGGAGGGCTTGCCTCAAACTCACACCAGCCTCTCTGACTCCAGAGTGCATGCCTTTCCCCAGCGTCTCCTACAAAGGAGACAGGAAATACAGTCTGCTTCCATCACAGCCCTTGGTTGGTCCAGCTCCTCATATACATTAGGTATTTAATCTACACAAATGAATGGAGTGGAACGATGAGAAAAAGGCAAGGCATCCAAGGGCCCGATGATCGAGAGCTCACTTCCTGCCTTCTCACTCTTAAACTGTCTCCTCGAGTGACTAATATTAGACTCGGGGCTACTGTGCTGATAACACCACTTACCAGGGTAGAGTCCACTGCCTGCCGCCCCTCACTGCCTTCCAGCAGGGACAGCAGGGATGCACATAGGTCTGCTTACATAGATGGAAGTGAAAACGGTAAATCTGAGACAGTTGGGGTACACAGACTGCAGGTCTGGTCTTGTCTACCTGAATTGTCATGGATATGTCACTCCTTAGTTCATCAGCTATAAGATGAGCGTTCAAATGCCTGGTATTGGGCAGCTCTAACATCCTGTGCTTAGAAGAGATGAAAAAGTGCCCACTGTGTGGGATGGCTGATTTTTTCCAAATTCAGAGCTCTTCGGAAAAAGCAAGTTCAGAACTTGCTGAATGTTTATCCTGCCTAAGAGTTAATGGAATTAAAATCTAGGGTAGTAATGAATCTGGCAGGAAGTACAAAGAACAGACTTCCCCAAATTGCTTATCTTTTAAAGGCATTTTAATACTGAGTTTTCAGCAAATAAATGAACCCACACTTAACAAGGTGAGGTCCAGAGAACATTGAACAAGAGGCTCATACATCAGGGACAAACAAGTGTAGGAAACACTGTTTACATGTTTTCTTCTAGGAGATTCGCTATACACATGAGCAGATTGGAAACTTACCGAAAAGAACTTGAATTTTGTTTAACTCTTGACTAGGTATTTCCCAATCATTTGTCCATGATTCCCTACGTGTTGTTACCTTGTTTGTTTATTCATCATAACTCTTAACATCTGGCCAAGTCATTGGGAAACATGAAACCATAATATGGTCATATAAATATAATGCTGCACAGAATTTCTTAATCTCGCTTGTAGTATGGGGATAATATTATACCAAGTTCATAGGGTGAAGATGATTAATGAATTAATGTTTGTAAAACATGTAAAACCACCAAACACTTAGATGTATTTACAAATCATTAAAAATGAAGCATTAAAGCACTGAACTGATATTCAGAAGGACTTGTCTATATCTTTAGGTCAAACTTGAAAAGACAGTCATTTCACAGGGAGAGAGAAAAGCTGCTTCTTGACAGTTTTTCTTCACAAAAGCCTTTTGCTGATTCATGACAGCCCTTGCCCAAAACAAGACAGAAATGTTCAATTTCTGTCCAGTCAGTCTTCTTCATTCTGCCAGCAAGAAAGGTAATGATTCTTACAGTTTGTGTTGGAATCCAAAACAGGAGACTCCTGATGGTGGTAAAGAGCAGGAGCCCTGGAGTCCTAATTCTGTCACTCTCTAGCTATGTGACCTAGACAGTAAGCCACTTGCTTGCTCCAAGTCTCAGCTTTCCCATCTGTAAAATGGGGATACTAACAGCTGCCTATCATCACAGGGTTGATGTGATGTATATTAGGAACAATAACAATGCCATGTAACATTTACGGAGACCCCGAACCCAGAAACCGGGTTCCAGAGAGGTTAGCTAGCCACAGTTCTACAGCAAGGGTCTGGGCCTGGATTTGAACCCAAGCAGTTAGATTCCAGAGCTCCTGTTTTCACTACTGCCTCCCCATTGATGTAAGCACTGGGCACAGCACCAAGCCCACGGGAGCTGCTATTTTTATTATTGTAACTGATGTTACAGGTTCTGGAAATGGAAGAATATTTTAGAGCTTTTAAGTGCTCTAGAGATATAGGACCGAGGCCGGAAAGTACTTTAAAGTCTTTGATTTTTTTCTCCCCTCCCTCATTAACTACTCTTAGGGACTCCACAAAAGTTCCTTTCCCATGGGAAATAGCTGCATTTTTTTTTTTTTTTTTTTTGGAGCACAGCTGTAAGTTGTGAATTATTCCTTCCCATTTGAAGCTGGGTGACAATGTACTCTCATTCTGACCCAGCACTGAATTGCAAATTGTAGTCACTCACTTTTTCTTACAAGCAGAAGTGCCCTAATCACATGGTTATTCGGTAACTTCCACCTTTCAGGATCTTAAGAAAAAAGGGGGAAAAAAAAGGCTTTGCTTTTATAAACTCATTTGTGGCTGGCTCAGTGATAAAGCCTTGAGCCTTGTCAGCTTTCAGGAATTCTCTGCGTTTGTCTGTGTTCTGTTACCCAAGCAGCTTGTTATCTTTGCAGCTTAAAGGCTGACTTGGGAATTCAGACTGTCACCTATTTAAAGAGAATGAAAGTCCACCCTCCCCTCTACTATTTTAATTAACTTTCAGGGAGCAAGGTTTCCTACTGGTTATGATAATGTTCATTTAAAATACTCTTAAGGAAGCATGGCAGGAAGCTAAATAAGAAGGGGAGGATTGTTGTTTTTTAAAGGCATTCCAGAAGAAGAGTTTGAGCAAAGCCACGCAGGGGCGATATGTGGAGGAAGGAGAAGAGAGGCATGAACAGATGTGAACAGCAGAGTATAGGAAATTTAAGTACATCATATAGACTAAGTAGAGCCTCGAGGCCAGGTTAGGGTGTTGGAGGATCTCTGCAATGGGAACCCGAGAGATTCTTAGAAGGTGAAAATGATGATCCCATTAATGTCTGGGGAAGATAACTGGGGTCTGTTGTGGGTGGTTGTGGGTGATGGAATCAGAAAAGACCCAGGAGATCACTGGCTCTGGGACATTGTTCCCTTGGGCCTGATTTTCCATCCATTAATTTGTTAAATGGCAATAACATTTGTGGTGGGGACTGAATAAAATCACGCGTGGACTGTGAAAATAATGTCATCGAAAGCACTCAAACTATACACACAGAGCTCTCCAGTCGGGTTGAGTGGAGGGGAATGAGGGCTGAGAAAGCAAGCACTCTGATAGAGGAAGAGAAAGGAGCTGACTGACAGACGGAGGAAATAGGTGGGAGGGAGAAGGGGAAATCCTCAGCGATGATTGAAGAGAGAAAGGTGATGTCATACAAAGGGAGACAGGGAAGAGGCGCTGCTCTGGGGGCTGGGATCCTGGTGGGTTCAGCTCTGGAAATGCTGAATTTGAGACAGCCAGAGATAATTCACAAGGAGTGGGTGGGCCAGAACAGCATTAAGTAGGAGTTTCCGGGCACCTGGGTGGCTCAGTTGGCTAAGTGTCTGACTCTCGATTTCTCTCAGGTCATGATCTCACAGTTCACGGGATCCAAGCCCATGTGGGGCTCTGTGCTGACAGTGTGGAGCCTGCTTGGGATTCTCTCTCTCTCTCTCTCTCTCTCCCTCTCCCTCCCTCCCTCTCTCTCTCTCTCTCCCTCTCCCTCCCTCTCCCTCCCTCTCTCTCTCTCTCTCCCTCTCCCTCCCTCTCTCTTTGTCTCTCTGTCTCAAAATACATAAATAAAGTTAAAAAAAGAAGTAGGTATTCAATCACTTTTTTAATTGAGAAAGCCACATCGCTCTGGTCTTGGAACTTACTCAGTGACATTTTTGGAGGTTCAAACCTCAGTGAGTAAACTCAGTTTAGTTCTAAAAGCCAAGAGCTACAGCCACCCACATGTAAACCAACAGAAACGTGGAATTCAGAATGGCCCTTGAGGTAGCCCTTGACAGAAGGCCAAGTTCCCTGGAATGACATGCCCGCATCTATGTGTCATTGTGTCCTCAGTGCCTAGACTGGGGCTGACACATTTTAGGCATTCAATCGATGTTACTGGATAAAGCTATAAACTTTGTATAATTTTAATTTAGCGATCAAGAATGTGCAAACTCCATTTTAGCACGTTGTACTCTGCCTTTTTAAGGAACATCCCTCTGCCTGTTTCGACCTGAGAAATATCCTATAAGAAAATAATCACAGATAACCACCTCCCAACTATACCAAGATGTTCACCACAGCATAATTTATATACCAAACAATTCATATTTGAAGCAACAGGGGGGACGGAAGGAACTATTCGAAGCACTTTGCAAATATTAATTCATTTCATTCTCATAGCAATGCTACAGGGTGTATACTATGAATATAAGTTCCATTGTGCAGAGGAGGAAGTTGAGGCCTGGGCACTTTAAATAACCTGCTCAACATTACACAGGGAGTAAGTAGTAGACGTTGGCATCTGAGTAAGTCTGTCTGATTCTATGTCTTTGCTTTAACCAATACGTAACATTGCTTTGAGGTACTTAATTTTGCCTGATTGTCTTAAATTAGTTTTATAACAAAACTTTGGAGGAAAAATATAGTCTCTCCACTCAGAGGAGGAACAATCACATCACAGGGAGGGGGTGGGTGGTAGCAAGGAATCACAATTCTGCCTCATTATAAACCCAATGTCAACAGTTCACAGTACCTTATTCTTTCCTTTACCCTGGTCAGCAATCACTAATGCTTGCTTGCAAAACAATCTGTACTTCCAAAGTTGTTCCACACCATTCATCTCCTCAAAAACCATCCTGCCAAGTCACTACTTTCATTAATCCCAATTTACAGATGAGGATGCTGAGGCCCCGAAAGGACAAGCGGCTCACTTAGGGTCATGTTGCTAGTTCCTTGGTGACCGGTCTCCCATTCCTTCTACTCCTCAGTGTGGGTCAGACAAGTTCAGAACAGTGTCCTCCAGTTCATCAGCCTAGTAATCACTCAGGAAACCAGCAGGCACAGAGCAAAGTTAAAAAGGAGGATTGGTTCGGGCTTGGAGCAACTAACTCACCAACCTTGAAGTCTTAGGGCTAAAAGGTCTAGACTTACTACCAAAGGACTTTCAGTCCTAGGCAAGAGATCTTCCCTAAGGAAGTTTGTGACATCAGCCTGTCTCTTCTGTTCTTCCCCTTAATATGCGATTCAGCTTGTTCAAAACCACCTTGGTCCCAAAAGTCTCTTCCCAGGTTGCCAAGAGACAGGACAGGATGATGATAATGAGGAAGGCAATAATGACACTAGAATAATTGATAATAATAGCCAAAGTGTACAGAGAGCTTACTCCATGCCAGAAACTGCCCTGGGCAATGTTTACATACATTTGATCTCCCAATCTACAGCTGCTAATCTAGGGGGCAGGTAGCATCTTCCTGATGAGGAAATGAGGCTCAGAGAGTGTCCATCACATGCCTGGCAGGCAGAAAATGGAGAAGGAAGGGTTAGCAGTTCACAGACTGCAGAGTGAGCTTCTGGCCCTAAAGCCCTCATTTATCAATCAACTTCAGACTCACCCCCTAACATGATGACTGACATTCCTCACATGTCTGATCCTCCTAGGGAATAGGGCTTCTCCAAGAAAGCCAAGCGCGGAGAACCCAGCAGCGTCGTGTCAAGGATCTAGAAACTAATTTATCCTCCTCATATCCCAACATTTCCTTTTAATTAAAAACAAAATTGGCATTTATAGGTCTTCCTGTTTTTTTTCAAAGCGTTTTTCCTAACTTGAACACAAATTAAAAAAAGAAAAAAGTAACACGGTGCAAAACAAAGTTAACGAATGTGGTGAACGGATCATGGCCTGTTAAGTGGACTCCTCAGTCATTTTCCCAAACTGAACAGGCAGACTTGGAGGTTCTGAGGTGAAGGAGTACTCCGTGACTGGAGGTTTTCAAGCTTGGAAGGCATTGTTCGGTAAGCAGTCCCTTAAGGAGCATACTATTCAAAACCTTGGCTGGGAACGAGTACTAGGTGATCTGTAAATAATCTACGGGTAAAGTTTACCAGGAGTGGAACATTAACGTGGAAGAGGTGAGGCTTTCGATGGGTCATTGGCCTGTGGTCTGTTCCTAATTGGAGGCCCTGCTTTCGCCTTTAACCGTTTCTGCTTCTCCAACTACAGCTACTGTGTGAAAAGGACAGAAAGGAGCAGGTAGAGCATGAATTCAAATACAAATACTCTGATGAGGTGGCCAGCTAGGCAGTTAGAACCAGTAAGTGTCCTGGTGGCGACAATACAACTGTTAGGTCAAGTGTATGAAGGGTGAGGCCCCTTCAGGGCAGCTGCAAAAAGAAAGCCCCTATTAATCCCTTAACTAAGCAGCTGATAGAGTTTATCTTTTTGTGCATGTGTTATAACTCTTCCAACACAGGATTTTTTTTTTTTTGTCCAACACAGGATTATTATAAGTTTAAAAAAAGCACAGCCTACCAAAGCTTTTTGCAGATTTCTTCATCTTGCTAACAGATAACAGAAACTAGAACTTTGGAGGGCTTCTGTTTACAATTCACTGTCACTCTGGCTTGAAAAATGGTAAGAAAGCTTCATTGCTGGATTCATTCACAGAAAGAATAGGTCCCTATTTGAAGAGGGAAGAGATCTCAGTCTCCTGCTCTGAGATCGACTTTCTTTTGAGTTTGCATCCATTGTTATTTAAAGCAACAGCATTCAGCTACGGTTCAGCTAGGGTTATTTTGCATAGTAATATCAGAAAAGGAAACATTACCTGGTATAATCCCCTTTGGCTTCCTGAAATAAAACACAATGATAGACGATCAATATGTATGTATGTGGATTAAGCGAATGAATTTCACTCTGGGTCCCGTTTCCCACTTCGAGTGCCTGAATTTTGTTTGGAGGAATGTGCACGAGGAAGCTTTCTCTGTGGCCAGGGAGAATGTGGCACTGGTGAGAAAACATTAGTATCCATGAAATATTTCTTATTCTTAACAGAAGAGACAGGTATATCTGAAAAAGCATAGATGACTAGGTCTTCTTTTAGGTTTCTAAGATCACGTGATACATGCTTGTTTATCCGAGAAGCACACTTTTTAGTCTGGACGCAGACTTTTTAAACGAGGGTGTAGGTAAATCAACACATGCTATTTGTTTTCTCTTTTTAAACAAGCATGGAACACGTTGGATTTCTCAGCTACTACTGCCTTTAAGAATTAAGGGGCTCTTTCACTCTGCCTCCAGAAAATGCAGGCGAAAGTTACTCAATTTAAATGAAAATTACAGCTGTTGTTAACAATTGCTGCTTCCCAAATCCAAGTAACCCAGGGCTCTTTTCCTGAAGTACAGTCTTAATTCTTCTCCCTCAGAACAGTCTAAATTTCATTTTCCTTTGCGACATCCCACTATAGCCTGCGCAAGTGACGCTCAAACAGAAAACGGTGGCTCACGTTTTTCATTGGCAAACAACCAGCTGGCTTAAACATCTATCAGCCAACTGGCCCATGCGAAAGTTTCAGAGTTGCAGGCGGTTCGCAAAAACCAGCAAACAAAAAGGCGCGGGCAAGAGGCAGTGTGCTGATTCTTACCTGCAACACAAGTGCGGCTAACTTGAAGATGGTTTCGCTGTCCGCTTCGATTTGCCCCTGTTGGGGAAAAGAAAAGTATCGCTGAACAAGGCTGCCCTAGGTTGTAGCAAATGGCTGTTGAGTTGGGGAAGCTGTCACAGCTTGGCACCTCCAGTTTACAATCAAACGCAGATCATACCATTGCAAGGCAAAGGGAGGGGGGCATGGAGGGACGCATCCAGCGGTCAGGGGAAGCCACAAAGTGTGTGTGTGTGTGTGTGTGTGTGTGTGTGTGTGTGTGTGTGCGTGCGCGCGTCTGTTTCAGAGAGCAGTATTCTGGAAGAAATACAAATGACTCTGAGGCTGAAAATTCAGACAACTTCCCAACGAATAATTTTTATCCCTACAAGTTCATTGTTAAGCTCTGAAGATTTTCTTAGATTCATTTGGTGTTTTCCTGAGATCTTTTTTTCCCCCCTCTGTGTCACTGCATGGTTATTTTGGTATACCCACAATGCAACTATTACTAAAAATATAAATTCACTACTGCATCAATGACACATTATTGAATTAACACGCATACACTTAGAGATAAAATGTAAAGCCTTAAGAATTGATTATAGCAAATACTTAGAGAAGACTAAAATTCTGTTCCTTTATATTGAAGTTTGATGACTCTAATTTATTATTTTACCCATTATTTTATTTTTTCATCCTTTAAGATCCCCCCCCCTCCAGAAATATAGGAATTCTGGACTTTGGAAAACAGGAATGCTTTTTCAGCAGCCTGATAGAGATGCATAAGTGTGTGTGGAGGGAATATTGCCTCTATCAATAATACTCACACATGCCTTCATTTATTTTGTTAATAAATAATATGTGACCATATACATTAACACCATTATTGCCTCATGTAATATATTGCAACAACGAGTCGATGAGTGGTATAGAAGGATCTTTATTTTTTAAAAAATTGTGATATGCTAGCTTGTGGGCATTCACACACACTAAAACCATTCCATATAACCTTAAGTCTTACATAATTAGTACTTGAAAGTGCATATTGTTTGAGATCATAGAACTCATGAGCCTAGAAATGAACCCGAACTCATTATTTCTCCCTTCTACCCGTTGAATTTGGGCTGCAGAGTTTTTTTAGTTAAACCAACAGCATTAATGGTGAGTAAAAGTAGCTTTAAAGTAAATGCACACTAGGTAGGTTTACAGAGCAGTTAGCTCACTGAGGATTTTGGAAAGGATTACGCTTTTCTCTCACGTTTCCAAGTGATTTGATTGGGGTTCTCAAAAAAAAAAAAGGAAAAAAACCAAAAACAAATAATAATCATTCTTCTAAAAGCCATAAAATAAAGAAACCAAAAACCTAGGGCATTACAATGTCAGCTGTGATAATTATCTGTGTTTCCCTTATATTACAAAATGAAAACAAATTATTTTCATCCTGTAACATCTAAGTTTCCCTTCTGAAACCTGAGGAAATGGATTTACTTTAAAGTTTTTCCTTTAAAAGCTGACAGGTGGGGCGCCTGGGTGGCGCAGTCGGTTAAGCGTCCGACTTCAGCCTGGTCACGATCTCGCGGTCCGTGACTTCGAGCCCCGCGTCGGGCTCTGGGCTGATGGCTCAGAGCCTGGAGCCTGTTTCTGATTCTGTGTCTCCCTCTCTCTCTGCCCCTCCCCCGTTCATGCTCTGTCTCTCTCTGTCCCAAAAATAAATAAACGTTGAAAAAAAAAATTTTTAAATAAATATATAAATAAAAGCTGACAGGTCCAGAGCCTTGGAATTCAAAGCTCGCTTATAATCTCTAGAAACAGATTACAAAATCAAAGAAAAGTCAGGCTGGTTGTAAGCATCAATTGCCCTCTGTCTTTCAGTCTAGAGAGACAGTGGTTTTCTAACCTGGTGAAAGATGATGAAGCAGCTAATCCAACAGGTGAGATGAGTGTTGATAGAGATTAAATTCTAGAAAGCTGAAATTCCTTATGTTCAAAGAAAAAAAAAAGAAAAAACTCATGCAAAGGGAGGGGGGTAATGGGGAGGGGGGAGGAATGCTCAAAACCATCTTTGAGTTTGAAATCATGCCCGAATTTACAGTCCAGTTTGTCTTAAAATCTTACAAAAGAGAAAAAAATTGGATTATTTTGGACATTAAAATAACAAAAGCTAAATACAATTTATTGAAAACCATGACCAACTTCCTCTGGCCCCCCATGACCGCCTCTGCCTCTTCAGAACCTTAGGTGAGTCATCCAAACAATATTTTAGACACTAACTTTTCAATTTCGTAAATGGAAGTTCAGCAGATAAAAAGGCCTCAGACAGAAACTCTTAAGAATGCTGCCAAAGAATTCTCTACCTTAGAAGGGTCATTAAATATTAAAAATGATCAAATGAGGAGCTGAAGCATGAGAAGTACCAGGCTCAGGCAGCTCCAGAAGAGTGGGGAGGCACATATGCAACTCACCTGTGGACTTTTATTCACCCATACTAGTTGCCCCAACACAATTCTGATGCAGGAGGGTGACGGAGGGGTGCAGGGGTGGGGCCTACCAAAATCTCGTTCCTGGGAGAGAGGAGAATGCATGGTTTGGCCAAGCCTTACATTCTTTTATCTTTAAAAAAATTTTTTAAAGTGTTTATTTACTTTTGAGAGAGAGAGACACAGAGTGCGAGCGGGGGAGGGGCAGAGAGACAGGGAGACACAGAATCCGTAGCAGGCTCCAGGCTATGAGCTGTCAGCACAGAGCTGACGCGGGGCACGAACCCACCAACCGTGAGATTATGACCTGAGCCAAAGACAGACACTTAACCGACTGAGCCACCCAGGCAACCCTAAGCCTTACATTCTTTTATATACCTCAGCCCCTACCTCACCTTCCTCTTAACCACTCTTCTGGAAATACAATGCAACATATTTTGAGTTCTAATACTGATTGCCAAGGTTACTTAACTTGTGCATGGAGCTCACCAAGCAACAGACCAAGCAAAACTAATATTATCTGCCTGGTTCTCAGCAATTTCATATGGTGAAATTTAATTAAGACTTCTAGAGAACTCCAGAATTTCATGCATAAAGTGAAAATGCTCTTTAGAAATTGCCGTCTGCCCGGGGATGGAAGATTTCTTTTACTTATAACCATGGTAACAGAGGTAACCTTATAGGTACTGGGCAAGCTAACATCGGAGAGGGATCTCCTCAAAGAGATAGGTAACGGGATCCTTCAGTGGGTTTCCATGACTGTCAGGGATAAACAAAGAGGAGCAGAGAAGTAAGTCAGATGATGTGGCTGAATGCACAAGGGTAATACGAAACAGTATCAAGTCTTGGTGTTCTACCCTCATGGCTAATTTAGCTGGCTTACGGATCCAGTCTCTAGGTCACTAGGTTCAGGATCCATGTTGGACATTTTATTTTGTGTTTGGCTTGTTGGCTCAGTTGACCAAAACATCTTGCTAATGAAATGAGAACTATACGTTTTGATTCACAAGGAGAAGAGAATAAAAGAAAGTTTTAGAACTTGAAAAAGCATTTAGTGAAAATATGACTCCTATTATTCTGTAGATGATGGCACTGAGAATCAGGGACATGAAGTGTCCTACCCAACCCCACAGCAGATGGTGACTCCAGGCTCTTTCGAGTCCATCGTGGCCACTAGTTACCTTTCTGACTCCAACGTAAAGCTCTCACCAGGAATCTTCTAAAGGTAGGCTTTTGGCAAAAACTATAATCAGGTAAGACTGAAAAATGACTCCAAATGCCACCTCCACTGCTGGTGGGTGGTAAGTTATCATTAACCATAAACGCCTCATAATAGGAATGGGAAAATTCCTTGTGAAGACTCATCTGTATCGATGTAATACTTCATGGAAGCTTATTCTGCACAACAACAATGGGCATGAATCACTTGCTCACAAATACTTAGGATCTAGAACTATTTGACAAACTGTTGGGGGAAGCCAGCTTATTGCCAAGTATATTACTAATTATCTAGCTATTTTAGGGTTAAGTCTATTAAAAAAGGCAACTTGAAGAACACCAACAAATAAATATATGAGAAACGAGAGGAATGGAAAATCAGCACTTGCAGTCATCATACTGCTGATTGTTCAGATAACAGTTTCCAATAAACAAAAACTATTGGGTGAAAGTTTGGTGAGAAACAGGACAGGGTATTTATATAATCACGAAGCATCTCTCTATTGGGGAAATTTAATTACAAGAGGGAAAAATGGTAGCTTTTCAGTGGAGAAACCTGACAGATACAATCTTAACGAAGTGATGAGACATTACCAATAACTGTACAGACCGGCCTCCTGATGATATGCATTGAGAAGGACATAACGTCACTTATATACATGTCTGTACTGGTAAATGTAAATGTTTCACAGCCAGAAATGGGGAAGGGGGGGAACGATCCCTCAGTTGTAGCATTTGTGGATTTCCATGGTGCAAATACCCCCACCACAGCTGATTTCAAGCTAGCAATAGTAGCTTGAAGTAGCTACCAAGCTACCGATATGACATCACAGGACACGCTGCTGGGAAGAGATGTGAGAATCGGCTCTTACAGCAGGTACTAGCTGGCTAGCACACCACTGGGTGGTACTGCAGCCGAAAATACATCACTAGATCTAATCACGAGGAAGCGTGAGACAAACTCAAATTGAGGGACATCCTATAAAATATCTGTCCCACAGCCTTCAAAAATGTAAATAGGATCAATGCGAAAGAAAGGCTGAAGAACTGTTTCGAAGGAAAGGAGACAAGGCAGTCGTAACAACCAAATGAAATGTGTCATCCCATGTCAAGAGGAAAAGTTGTTACAAAGGGCACCCCTGGGAAAGTTGGAGGGTACATTAGGCTACAGTCCAGATTCAATTGTTAAATGTTGTAAATGTGATCATTGTAACAGGGTTCTATAAAGGGTGGCTTTGATCTTAGGAAATACACAATGAATTATGTAAGGATAAAGAGCATAACTTACTCTTAACTGGTTCAGAAAAAAGGACACATCCGTGGGCAGGGGGAGAGAGAGCACACGTAGCAAAATGTTGACAACTGGTGAATTTGGTTTGATGGGCATACTGCGTTTTTGTGCCATTCTTACAGCTCTTCTGTAAGTTTGAAATGATTCTAAAATAAGAAGTTTGTAAAAAACTGACATAATTTCCCAGAGTGCTGGCTATCTATTTGTCTTGACTGCCTGGTACCCATCCCTGTTTCCGGGCAGGATGTCCCAATATCACAGTCTTTTCAGAACCACTTCTTTCCCCACTGGCTTACATGCAAACACAATCATCTTTCTGCGGACAAGTGACAGAAGCTGGTCCAAAGCCACAACCAGGGATTTTCCAAATTAGGGCCAAGGGTCTTGCTGCGTCTCAAGACAAAGTTGGGAAGATGTGAACCAGAGGGAATCAATGCCCACAGATAGAGAGAAAGGGACTTCCGGACATGGGTAGTCAACTGCATCCACTGCTCAGCCAAGCCAGACTTCAAAGTCTGGTTAAAACTCAAAAGTTGGCAAACACAGTGACTTGGGTGCTCAGATGCTCTCATTTTGATTTACTACTAAGCCAGCAAACAGAGTGCAAAGAATAGATGTGAGAAGTGCACAAATGAGTGAACGGATATAGCTCCCTGGAAACCTCTTAATTCCTTCTGTAGACACATCTACATGGAGGAGGAACCTGACAGATCAGAGAATTCTAGAGCTCTGGACTCACTGGTTTCAACTATTAGCCTGTTTGCGGGGGGCGGTGTGCACATCAACACTCAACACTTACCTACTATCTTACAAGGCAGTTCTTGCTGAACCATAAAGGCATACTCCCCGGGGCTAGTTCCTGTCTTTTGGGATTACTGTGCCCCTAGGAGACCAGGCCATAACTACCACATCTGCACCCCACATTCCCCTTGTAAATGAACCAAACACTTTGTCCTTTTTTGTCCAAGCTAGTTGTGAGAAGTAATGTGTCTGGAAGCTGGTCTCAATGATACATAGTAGTAATGTTTCTGGTATATTTTCCATTTTGTTCCTTGAGACCAGAGCTTGGCAACCTTGGCGTAACTGACATTTTCAGTTAATTGTTTTTTTTGTGGGGGCTATCCTGTGCATCATAGGGTATCAGGCAGTGCCCCCGGCCTCTATCCGCTAGATTCCAGCAGCAACCCCCGCCCCCCCAAGCTGTGACAACCAAAAATGTCTCCAAACATTTTCCATATGTCCCCTGGGTGGCAAAGGTCCCCAGCTGGGAACCACTGATCTAGATTCTCTCAGAGGTCTCTGGACTAAGCGAGAACCGTTAGAAACTTACAAAATGGAACCATAAGTTTTGTCCCAAGGTAGAACTGCTTTTTTTGTGACTGTGTTTTGGCATTACTCCACCGGCTTCTGTTGAGGAACAATAGAAGAAGCAACCCTCAGAACCTCAGTATTTTAATAACTCTGGGTGTGTTGTTGAGGGCATTGTTAATTACCTCATAGACCAGTCCTTCACCAGGACCCCTGGGAGAAGTGTCTGATTTTTAGGAGCAGTAGTGACTGTGCTCCGCTGGGCAGTTGCTCTGCTTCCACCTTAAAGACACCGTGAGTTACGCAAGTGGTCATAACTTCCTCTTTGCTGTGGTTCTTAAGAGAAGTTGAGTTTCGAATTTGTGGGTTAAACGCTTTATACTACCCATGCTAAATGTTTTATACCAACCTTAACCTTGGCAGGATCTAATTATTTCTACTTTTATTTCCTCACAGGCAACTCTGATTTCATCACCTGCCATACGTACTGTAATGTGCTTTTTTTCTTTTTTATTGAGGTACATATAGTAACATGCACAAATCTTAGTGCACAGCTTGATGAATTTTGACACGTGTATACACTCATGCACCCATCACCCAGATCAAGATAGTAAACATTCTTACTAATGTTTCCAGCTTAGGGAAATGTACATAGTTTTACAAGCCACACCAAATGAATAAAATTATTTTTGGTAATTAGGAAAGTAGAAAACAATACTGCAACATTGAAACTTGCAATTTTTTTTGATTACTAATCAACTTGAATATCTCTCTTGCAATTGCATATTATTTGCTATTGCTCATGTGCGAAATGACCCTTTGTTCACTTACCTATTTGAGAACTCATGTTTTGTTTGAGCTACCAGTGTTAACCCTTTGTTTCAGCTACTGGGTACAAATTGTATTCTTCGATCTATTCTCCAGGCCTACGAAGTCAGACTGGAGTGGGGGCTATCACCCTCACTGAAAGAATCTTTGGGGTCCTGAGCAAGTTACTTCTCTGAAACTCAGTTCCTCATCTACAAAATGGGGGATGATAATATTGAATGTATTGGGTTGTTGAGATCGTTTTATGAAGGACAAATACAAAGCATTTTCATAAAGCCTAGCCAAAAAGATTCTCTCAGTGTTTTTCTCTCTGCATTATGCACTGTGTTGCTTATTACATTGTTAAATATTATTATATCGATAGGAATCTACTTTGTTCTGGGACACTGTTCAATTTTTGTGTAGTTCTGTAACATTTAATTGGTGTTCCATTATTACATATCTCAATATCTAAGGGTTTTAATTTTCCATAATAATCTTTGACATTCTCTTTCACTTATTTGAAACATTTTTTAAATGAATGTTTATGAATTTAAAAAAATATATAATAATTTTCCTTCCTCTTTGGAACCATGTATGTCATTACTGAAATGGTTATACAGTAACCATACAGTTTTATGATACACCATAAAGATCATACACATTCAGTGTTAGGGTTAATACTCAGTATCTTTAAAATTATTTTTAAAAGATTTCTATTTTCATTTATTATTTTAAGTAGGCTCCATCCCCAGTGTGGGGCTTGAAGTCAAACCTGAGACCGAGAGTTGCATGCTCTCCCAGCTGAGCCATCCAGCTGCCCCACTACTCAGGATTTTATATTTTCCTTTATAAATGGGCCATTTTCTTCATTATATTATTTACCTGATTATCATTCCATAGGATTATTATTTTTAGCGTATTTGAGTACCATTAAATTTCTTCACCAAAGCCTCTAATGCCAACAAGTTTTAGCTTATTTATTTTCATTTTGTAGGCATGCAGTGAAATTGTTTTCAACTACTATTTTGGTACACTTCTTTGCAATGTACTTGGTACCTCCGATTTCACTGCATGAAGTAGACATTCTTTTTAACACACCTTCTCATACACTGTTGGTAGATTATAAGTTAGTTCTGGGACGAACATTTTGGCAAGGTCTACCAAATCTTTTTTTTAAAATTTTTTAAAATGTTTACTCATTTTTGAGAGAGAGAGAGAGAGACAGAGCATTAGCAGGGAAGGGGCAGAGAGAGAGGAGACACAGAATCTGAAGCAGGCTCCAGGCTCTGAGCTGTCAGCACAGAGCCCCACGCAGGGCATGAACCCATGAACCGTGAGATAATGACGTGAGCCAAAGTCGGATGCTTAACCAACTGAGCCACACAGGTGCCTCCGTTTTTTTTTTTTTTTTTATGCTTATTTATTTATATTGGAAGAGAGAGAGCAAGTGAGGAAGGGAGGGGCAGAGAGAGAGACAGAGAGAGAGAGAGAGAGAGAGAGAGAGAGAGAGAGAGAGAGAGAATCCCAAGCAGGCTTTGCACTGTCCGCATAGAGTCTATGGGGCTTGAACTCAAGAACCGTGAGATCATGCCCTGAGCAGAAATCAACAGTTGGATGCTTAACCAACGGAGCCACCCAGGAGCCCCAAGGTCTACCAAATCTTAACACAAATATACACTATGGGTCAGGAATTCTGCTCCTCGGTATACATCTAACATATTTACATAAATCCACTAAGCCACAGGCACTGGGACCTTCATGGCAGTGCTATTTGTAATAACTAAATACTGCAGGCTACTCAAATGCTCTTCAACGAGCAAATGAACTATGGTATATTCATACTATGGACTACTATTCCCCAGCAAGGGTGAAGCTAGCCTAAACTACAATATGGATGAATCTCACAAACCTAATTTGAGCAAATTAGGCCAAACATTAAAGGGCACCTTGAATGACTCCAGTTATATAAAATATAAAGTCAGCCAAAACAAATAAATGCTATTAAAAGTCATGGGAGTGGAGGCATTAATGACTGGAAGAGAACATGTGAGGGCCTTCTCAGTTGGTGGTGCTATTCTGTTTACTTGATATTGATGCTAGTTGCACAGATGTGTTCAATTTTTTTTTTAATTTTTTAACATTTATTTATTTTTGAGACAGAGAGAGACAGAGCATGAACGGGGGAGGGTCAGAGAGAGAGGGAGACACAGAATCTGAAACAGGCTCCAGGCTCTGAGCAGTCAGCCCAGAGCCCGACGCGGGGCTCGAACCCACGGACAGTGAGATCGTGACCTGAGCCAAAGTCAGACGCTTAACCGACTGAGCCACCCAGGCGCCCAGATGTGTTCAATTTTGAAAGTCTGTTGAGCTGCACTTACATGCACTTTTCTGTACATATATTATACTTCTATATACAGCTGAGAAACCAACAGAACTCCTGATCTTCCCAGAAGCCTTTCTCATCTTACCTAGTGGCAGTTCCATCTTCAGTTGCTTAGATCCACGATCTCATGGCAACTTCGGGCACAGAGTTGGGCAGTGAGCACCTTGAACAACTGTATTTGGTTATCCTACTTGCACGTTTCTAATGCATTACACACCTTATCTATTTTCTTGATGGTTTTTCTTCCCACCCACTATTATCCCTGCCTCATATCTTAGATCCTTAAGGGCATGGGTTTTTATCTATCTGGTCCTAGCTTTATCTCCGGGACCTAGAATACTACCTGGCACAGAACAGGTGCTCCATAATATTTGTAGAATATCAACTAAAAGAGTAGTAAAGTAAAAAGTTGATGGGAGTATCTTTACCTTTCCTTTTTTTTATACATTTAGAAAAAACTTTTTTCTTAATGTTTATTTACTTTTGAGACAGAGAGAGACAGAGCATGAACGGGGGAGGGTCAGAGAGAGAGGGAGACACAGAATCTGAAACAGGCTCCAGGCTCTGAGCTGTCAGCACAGAGCCGGATGCAGGGCTCCAACTCACGGACCGGACCGTGAGATCATGACCTGAGCTGAAGTTGGCCGCTCAACCGACTGAGCCACCCAGGCGCCCCTTTACTTTTCCTTTCTTTAAAAGGGAGGGGCGCCTGGGTGGCTCAGTCGGTTGAGCGTCTGACTTCAGCTCAGGTCATGATGTCACAGTCTGTGAGTTCAAGCCCCGCGTCAGGCTCTGTGCTGACAGCTCAGAGCCTGGAGCCTGCTTCGGATTCTGTGTCCCTCCCTCTCTCTGCCCCTCCCCGGCTTGTGCTCTGTCTCTGTCTCGAAAATAAATAAAAACATTAAAAAAAAAAAAAAAAGGGAATGCTTCAGGGCACCTGGGTGGCTCAAAGGGTTAAGGATCCAACTTTGGCCAACTAAGGTCACAATCTCACAGTTTGTGGGTTCGAGCCCCATGTCAGGCTCTGTGGTCCAGCTCAGAGCCTGGAGCCTGCTTGGGATTCCGTGTCTCTCTCTCTCTCTGCCCCTCCCCTACTCACACTCTGTCTCTGTCTCTCTCTCTCTCAAAACTAAATAAACATTAAAAAAATTTACTTTAAAGGTAAAGCTTCTTGTGTTTCTTGATCCACTATATAGTTGATTTGACTTAATTTTCAACTCAGAATGAGTTTCAGAACCATGAGAACATAGCCCAGGCTTTACCAGCTATGGGAAAGGTAAACTAAGTACTAGGTGTCAGGGACTAGATATGCAAACTTAAAACACCAAACACACTTGGTGTTAGATATTAAGAAGGCTTTTGCTCTTCTGGCTTCACTTTCTAGAAACGTAAAAGGAAAATAGTAATGCCTGTCTGACATGTTTCATGGAGTTAGAGGACAAAAAGAAAAACAAGATATAAAAACGCTTTGGAAGGGGGCACCTGGGTGGCTCATTTGGTTGAGCATCTGACTCTTGATTTCAGCCCAGGCCATGATCTCACAGTTCATGGGTCTGAGCCCTGCATCGGGCTCCATGCTAGGGGTGTGGAGCCTGCTTGGGATTCTGTCTCCCCCTCTCTGCCCCTTCCTTGCTTATGCTCTCGCTCTCAAAATAAATAAATAAAAAAATTTTAAAATAATTTGAAAAATGTTTTGGATAAGGGAAAAAAGCATTACAAAGAAAGCAAACAAGTACAGGTGTTTTCGTGGGTGTGTGACACAGTTTCAAAGATGTAAGCATTATGATCAAAGTATCTGGGCATACCGCTTCTCAGAAACTTGATCATAATGTAGATAGGAGCAAAGAGAGAAAGTTTTGCAGCATGTGAATTAGTGTTCATTTGCGGAAGGATAATCAAAGGAATATACAGATACGGAAATGAGAAAGAAGGGAAACTAGGCAGACCACACTTTCTCAAGGATCAACCCAGGTATGGTTCATGCAATACATTTCGTTTTTAGGTATACAGGTAGCACATTTTTTTTCCTTGGGGTGAAGTTCCAACGAGTTTAAATAGAAACCAGGCCTTGATTTCTTTTTTTTTTTTTTAAGTTTATTTATTTTTGAGAGAGAGAACACATGCGAGCAGGGGAGGAGCAGAGAGACGAGGGACAGAGGATCTGAAGCAGGCTCTGAGATGACAGCAGAGAGTCCCAGGTGGGGCTTGAACTCACGAACCATGAGGTCATGACCTGAGCTGAAGTCAGATGCTTAACCAACTGAGCCATCCAGGTGCCCCGCCCAGATCTTGATTTCTAAATACCATTTCTCCACAGAAAGGAAGAATGGCTAACGCCAAGGTTATAGCAATAGTAATATTCTGATCATCAAAATGAATGGCAGAATAGATAATACATTGAATTAAAAAGGAACCCATAATAGTATTATTAACAGCTGGAGACAGAGGAGAAGAAAAATTATTCTTTGCAAACGAATTGAAAGAATTGGAGAATCACCATTTACAATCACCACAGCATGAACTGACTTAGGCAAGACCACCACTGGAGGCCAAGTCCATTGGTTCAAATACTATTGGGAAATAGGATGCTTAAACAGCGGTCAAGTGTCAACTCCAGACAAATCACAAAGGGGAAGAGAAAACTGGTATATACTACCTTACTCAAATACAAAGTATACTGGGGTGCCTGGGTGGCTCAGTCGGTTAAGCGGCCGACTTCGGCCCAGGTCATGATCTCGCGGTCCGTGAGTTCGAGCCCCATGTCAGGCTCTGTGCTGACAGCTCAGAGCCTGGAGCCTGTTTCAGATTCTGTGTCTCCCTCTCTCTGACCCTTCCCCATTCATGCTCTGTCACTCTCTGTCTCAAAAATAAATAAACGTTAAAAAAAAAATAAAAAAAAAAAACAAAAACAAAAAACAAAGTATACTGACATTGCGAGCCTCCTAGTGAGATACACTGAGAACACATGTCACCTACTTGGTATTCCTGCCACAGGGAAATTATGTTACAGTAGTGGCTCTCAACTTTTGGTGGGTAGCAGAATTGCCTGGAGAGCTAACAAAGAATAAAGAGGCTCAGGCTCACTGAAGTGAGATAGGATGAAATAGGACAGGGTGTGGGTCTCTGTATTTTCACCATGTTCCTAGATGGCTGTGAGACCCGTCCAACATGATACAGGTTTACAACCAGCAAATTAGAAGAATCCATATATCACAAATGGAGAGACATTCTACCAGGCAACTGGACTATACCCTTCGAAAGTACTGGTTTGAGAAAAGCCAGAGAAAGACTGGCCATATGTTCCCAATTACAGAGACTACAGACTCATAATCACTAAATGCAATGTGTGATCCTGGATCAGAATGGGAAAAAAACCCAAAAGATGTAAAGAACATTACCGAGACAATGAGAGAAAATTGAATGGGAACTGGATATTAGATACACACAATTTGTGAAATATGGCTATTAATCATACAAAACCGCACACTCTCCAGAGGCAGAGATCTGTTTGCTTAGTTGTACACCCAGCACCTGTACAGTGCCTACCACAGTGGGCATTCAAAAATATTTTAAATGAATTAATCTATACTCAAAAAAAAAAAGCCCTACACCTTTCAATGACAGTGCTCTACCAGTTAATGCTGCAAAAAATATCATCAGAGGTATGATTCTTCGTCCTCTCAACTCTCATTTTTATTCCCCTCCCCTCCCCCCACCATTCTGAGATCCTGAAACTCGCTTTCTTTATTCTTTTTAAGCCCAGGCAGAACGAGTCAGTCACATCTTAAGTATGACAGACTGGCTCCACCATTCTGCAGTACCTGATCCCTTTGTATAAACACTTACACCAACACAGTCTCAAAGCAAGGGAGTGAATGTTTATGAGACTGCCCTGAAAATTAGGTGTGGTGATCTACCATCAAATTGTTACGCGATGCAAGAAAGGCAGGGAGCCTAAATAGGTCAGGCTCTGCTAATGAGTATGGAGGTTCTGAGGCACCCACATCTGATAAATATGAGGAGAGACAATTGGAGAACAGATGAATAACTGTCATTAAGTAAACCCTCAGAACCAAGCTCTCTACTTCTGTACTTACTCTTGTGCATTGTAAGATTACATACACAGCAGACTTTAATTACAGCATTCTAATTGCTTAAATGCACCCTGGCACCAATTTTTGATTACAGTTTGAATTTGTAGCAGTAGGGTATTCAGATGAAAAACTAGTCATATTTAGAAAAAAAAAGTGCAAGGTGCTTACAAGGTAATGAAGGATGATAGAGAAGGAAGGACGAATCAGGAGAAAGTTGTGGTCGTGATGTTAAAATTAAGCCTTTTAATATAGAAGCCTGTTAGTAAAATAAATAACTTTATGCTGAAGTTAGTACCCTATCTAGATTTTTTTTTTTGGCATGAGTAAATGTACAATGATACTTTTATTTTCAGGACTATTGTACATCTATCCGATTAGGTTAGTTATTATTTATTATTTTTTCCCAACAGATCATGCCACATTTAAAATATTTTCACCAGCATTCTCCTTCTATGCCATAATTATGAGTTTTTTTATGCTCAACCACTTCTTATAAATGAGAACATCTTGTAACAGAATTTTGGAATAATACTATCAAACACAACAACAAAAACAAGAAACAGTGAAGTCCTAATTATCTGTTCCCAGAGGCTGACAAGTATTAATTCACTGGATCGTCATGACAACCCTATGAGGAGGTAATGTGGGGAGACTGAAGCTGAGGAAGAGAGCAGAGACTGTTGCTCAAGGCCACCCAACCTGTGAATGGAGGAGCCAGGACTCAAACCCAGCCAGTTGGGACCCTCTCTTCTCATTCTCCCCACTTCCCCATGTCGTGCATTGGGCCAAACTTCAGGCAGTCTCTCTAAGGAGCGAACCATCCTGGTTGGTGTCTAACACTCGTGAAATACTGACTTTAGCTGAGAAGTAAATGGCACTCTTACAGTACACATTACACGTGTAACTGTTTGTGGCCAGTTCAAGAGGTTTACCTGAAATGGATATCTTAGTCTATTTCCTAATGAATCCATATTGTAACACATCAGTATTAGGCCTACTTAATTATGAAATGGGAGTCTTCTGTTCAATTTCTTCTATCTGAAAAATATAAAGATAGCCCTTCAAACCTCCTCCTAAAGCCTCCTAAGCATGTGTAACACTTCAAGGGGGCAAAATACATCTGGCTCTAGTATGGGTTAAAAAAAGATGACAGAGAGGTAAACAGATGGACAGAGAGAGAGAGAGAGAGAGAGAGATCTGGTGTGGATACATTTGTTTTGAGAAGTTTCTTTGCCATATTCCTTTTGAAATCCAAGATGTGTGCCTTCAAGAATGTCAACCTAAGCATTTTCAAAAGCAGGAAACATGAAGAAATTTGATTTCTAGAATAAATCGAGAAAACTTCTTACAGTGTCTTTTCATTCATTCCTACATTTTAACACATTGCATTTTCAGCCAAACGGACCATCTATCACCTCTTTCCCCTGTCCAAACATTTCTCATACTATTTTTGTGATTTTTGAGTCAAATTTAGCTGTAATGGTCTTCTTATATCTGATTTCTGAGATAACGTTTTACCAAAAGTCTGAATACTGAGTTTAAATGTTTTAAGATAATTCATGCTAAATGGCACCGCTATGAAATACAGGCCTTTCAATTGCATTTTTAGTAGCTCTTCTCAATGTATTCAACAAATATTTGAGTGCCTACTTGTGCTGGTGATATATCCTATTTGTGAACAAAGAATTCACTTTGTAAATTTACTCTGGCTAGTGCTACCTGGAGGGCATTTTCCTTGTTATTTACTCTGTGACGAGGTTCTTTTACCTCTGTGGGCCTCAGTTTTTTCATCTGAGGACCAAATACCTTCCCCTCTACCATCTCAGGAAGGTGATAAAGGCAAATGATAGAGCACATATGGAAAGTCCCTGAGGATTAAAATTGCCATGCGTTATAAGCTATTATTATGAAAACTTTGATTCTCACCAATGCACAAGGTAGCATATATCCAAATGCTCATGGTTTAAGATGCACATAATTTCAATGTTAGGAAAACAGAGGGAAAAACCACATGAAACAGACAAAGGTGAAATATTTATCATAAAACTCACAATAGCCCTTTAAAATAGGATATTAGATTTCTTTGTTCCTCATAGACTGGCTAGTCTTCAAACCAACTCTGATGTTTAGTGACTTCACTTGGTAAATACTGATGGCTGGTTATTATGAGAAGGCACGCTCCCTATGTGTAGACAGATCTTAAAGCCTGCAAAATTCAATTTCTGTTACTGATCCTTTAAATTATTTCAGCATCTTGAAAAGAGCTTGAGGATTAAAACACATGTGCGTGCATGCACGCGCGCACACACACACACACACACACACACACACACACCCCTTCACTCAAATCCCAAATGCTAAAGCCGCCAGGTTAGCAGATATACTGAATATGTTTAGTTGTTGGTGACTACTCAAATTGTTGTTTGTTGAACTACACGCAATAATTCTGGGACAAGAACCATGAATGGGGTGCTGAAGTAATGGATTGGTTACAGAGGAATATGCTTCATGTTCTGTTAGGTTAAATGGAACTAAGACAATTCCTCTCTGTTATAAATAGGGATAGTAACTGGCTTTTCACGAATGTGTACTTAAAAAAAGTCTCTTTGCCATGAACAGGCAGCTGGAACAGTACTGAATTATCAAAGTGCCTTTCTAGGTTGTAGGAGAATGTTTCTCAAAAAACAGTCACGTTTTCATTATTCAGAAGATCATTTATTAACTTTGGGGAAGATTCATTTCTCCATGTTTCTTCCATCCCTGCTTTTTTTGTTGCCTCTATGGTAATGGTGGCTCCAGTAAGAAGGAAAAAGAAAAGTCAGTGATATCCAAGGTAGTATTGCTGAATGGGTAGGTGGGAGAAAATGCTAGAAGACTCGGATAATGTGAAGTTTTAGGATTAAGTGGATTCCCTCTGCCTATATTCTCAAAGATTCCCAGAGGCCATCAAAAGTTGGTGACTTATTTCTTTGGAATTGCAAGAGAAGATGTTTGAATAGAAGAGCAGAGCAGTGCGTTCACCTATCCTTGTAGCTGATTTTACAGTGATTCTGCTAAATGTTTCCAAAAGATATTTATAGTGAATAGAGCAACAAAAGTTACAGTGCATATGCGGAGACCGCTATGCTTTAAAAATCTGATCACATTATGCCCAAATTGTATTCCAATAAGTCCAGTATATTAAATTTCAAGGTTACAAGTACAATATCAACTCTGGAAAATTGAATTAGGGAGCTGCGACATCTTAAGTAGTGAAAACAAAGTAAGATTGAAAGCTGAAAAAGTCTAATTTTATGGGTGTTACTCAGAACTGATTTTCAATTTAACTGGATCTTTTCACAAGCCCACTTTGAAAAACTGACCCATTGAGTTGCTAGTGTAAACTCCATTTACACACTTCGCCAGTATTCTCGGGGGGGGGGCCCTCTGGTACAGGCCGGGCTCTGTGCCAATGGGTGGGCCATAAACATGAGTAGGAGCTGCCCCGGTCCCGAGAATGTAGTCTGGTTGTTGGTGGCAGACACAGGGACAAACAATTCAACACAATGGAAGGAGAGTTAGGAGAAGTCTTTCAAGGATATTTTGGAGGCTGGAAGAACTGGCCGCTGTAGGACACGCTGGTGGAGGGCCACAAGGGGAGGAAAGACTTGCTTAAGGGGCAGGGACTGGAGCTGATTTCTGAAGGATGAGTGGGAATTAGCCAGTGGGAAATGAAGGGAGGAGAAAGGCAGTCAGCAGGCGAAGTCTATAAAAAAAGGCACAGAAGTTTGAGAAAGGCTGGGAGAGTCAGGGAATGAGGTGTTCTTACAGTTTGACCACAGGGTGAGTGAGGCTCCAGTAATAAGCCAGGCTTTGCGCATCCTCACGTAAGGCGCTGATAGTAGTAATAATAATATATTATTAATAATAGCAAAAATATTAATCGTAACACACTGTGCCAGACACTGTTCGATACATTTTGCACATATTAACTCATGCATTGAGGCAGGAACGATTACTGCTCTCACTTTACCAGTTGATAAAACAGAGGCTTAAAAGTGGAGGCGCCATGCCCAGGTAAGAGCCAAGGCTATGTTGTTGAGCCGAGGCTGCTGTTGAGACGAAACTCTGCCCGGTTGCAGAGTCGTTGCGCCACACAGCCTCTGTAGGCAGCAGGGACCAGCTAAGACTCGGGAAGCACTCAGTCTTGTTGATTTTACTTTCTAAAATGACTCAACCCTGCTACCCCTTTGTCCATTCTTTAATCATTCACTCATTCACTTTTTCAGCCGTTTAACAAACTTTTACCCACGATGTACGTCCTAGGGATTCCGACATAAAGAAAACTTGGTCCCATCCTCACTGTATGAATTTATATTTAATGAAATAGAACTCTGTCACTGCCAAGCATCTCTGCACTCCTTCCCCATACTGCACAGAGTCCCCAAACATAAGAACCTATAGAATAGAGGAAGAAAAGTGGACCAGGTACAGCTAAAGCCTAAACATACATAAAAAGTTTAATGTCGAACAAAACGTAAAATGTAGTCAGCAACTGATCTCAACCAAGAAAAAGACATGCTCAAAAGAAAGAAAGATGTCAAAATAATACAATTAATGCCCTAGTCTTTGGATTATGAATCAACACCTTTTTTTTTTTTGCATTTTTCTTCATTTTCTAAATTTTCTACAATTGACAAGTGTGATTTTTACAAGTGGAAAAAAAAACAACAAACAAACCCATTCTGCCAGTTGTCTTTAAGAGAAGACCTTTTGCTTTTCCAGATAAAGCAATTAGGAATTTTCGACTTCCATTAGCTTTGCCCGGCGAGAAAGGTGATGGAGCGTTTTTCTAACAGAAGGAAAGTGATGAGAAAAAATCTTTATTCTCTTCACACAGCTTTAAAGAGGTAAAGTTCAGCGAACACACTGATTGGTTTTGTCTTTATTTTTATGATTTAAACTCATTCAAGCTTCTTGGTTTTTTGTTTTTTTTTTGGTAATGTTTACTTATTTTTGAGAGCGCAAGTGGGAGAGGGGCAGAGAGAGTGGGACAGAGGATCCCAAGTGGGCTCTGTGCTAACAGCAGCAAGCCTAACGTGGGGCTCGAACTCATAAACTGTGAGATCGTGACCTGAGCCGAAGTCGGATGCTCAGGTGACTGAGCCACCCAGGTGCCCCCAACCTTCTTGTTAAAGAAAATTATAAAAGCATTGCTTAGGAGGCAAAAGTTCCATAATGTCTCTCTCAGAGATAATAGAAATTTAGGCTATGCCATACTTTTTTCTATTTTTTCTTATCGGTACATTTAATATACATAAAAGTAAAAAATAAAGTTAACTACAATCACACTATATTTATAGTTCTGTAACTTCTTTAAAAAAACTTTTTTAACGTTTTATTTATTTTTGAGAGATACAGACAGACAGACAGAGTGTGAGCAGGAGAGAGACAGAGAGAGGGAGTCACAGAATCTGAAGCAGGCTCCAGGCTCCGAGCTGTCAGCACTGAGCCCGACACGGGGCTTGAACTCACGAACCGTGAGATCATGACCTGAGCCAAAGTCAGATACTTAACTGATTGAGCCACCCAGGCACCCCAATAACCTGATTCTTTTTAAATGTGACAGTGTAGTTTCGACACATTTCCATATCAATAGAGCAGGACTAATCTACTCTTAGATGACTACACAATACCCAATCACATGAATGATTTGGCCTTTACTTAATTAATCACCCGTTAAAGTGTATTTAGGCAGTTTCCAATTTCCTACTATTAGAAACAATTATCTAAGATCTTTTTATATTTATCTTTTCATATTTCAATAATTCCTAAAGTTGATGGACAGCTGGGTAAAAAGATATGTTCTTATGTTTTGAAAATTTTTTTTATGTTTATTTTTTTTGAGAGAGACAGAGAGACACAGCATGAGTGAGGGAGGGGAAGAGAGAGAGGGGAGAGAGAATCTCAGGCAGGCTCCACACTGTCAGCACAGAGACCAGTGTGGGGCTTGAACTCACGAAACAGTGAGATCATGACCTGAGTCGAGATCAAGAGTCAGGATGCTTAACCTACTGAGCTCCCAGGCTCCCCGATATATTCTTACTTTTTATGGACGTGGCCCGACTGCCCTCGAAAGCCACATAGACTTTTAAGAGAGCTTTGGCGCCTCTGGGTTCACACACTTAAGTGCAAATGGCATTAAGATTCTGAGGCAATTATGCAATATGTTGTATCACTCTAAGTGTGGTAAGAGTGTGTATCAGGGGTGTTAGGCTGAGACTCTCACTAAGTCTACTAATGAAAGGGCACATCTAAAAAGGTCTCAGTCAAGAAATGGGGTAAGAAGGAGGATAAGAATAAATGTGATTGGATAGGCTTACAATACCTCTAATTTTTAATAGGATTACTAATGCTTGGCTCATTTGTATTTCTACATTTATTTGAGGTACAAAGAGATGGGAACTTATTAGCAAAGAAAAGAGAGCATAGTGAAATCTATTAAGGCATTAATGACCCAAGTTCTCCTCCTTTTTGGTTTGGTATCTACTCCTGCTCAGTCTGAAGCAGAGGAAGTCCGTAATTACTGGCTTAGTACCCAGGTCAACATCTCTTTACTGACTCCGAAGATGTTTCATTTAAAGAATCAGAATAGACCAGGTTTTTTATCTATGTCAGATCTAACATAGACTAATACCCAGGAGGTTTACAGTTGTCACTTTTTGCTTTATTATTTAATGGTATAGCATATATTCACAGCGGCATTTTCACAAGTATAGTTTGAGGTCAGTTAATAAGTATAGCTTGAAAGAAAAATTTCATATGCAAGTAAGTCTGGACAATATCGGGTTAAACAAAATCACACGTCTGCTTATTGAAGAACTTCCTGAAGTCTTGAACGTGTTCAAGGCATGTGGTGAATTTCCAAGAAAGTGGTCTAATACTCAGTTTCTTAAAATCCTTTTGGCAAGAAAATAGCTTATATTCACGAGAGAGATTCTTCAGCTGTAGATTTAAACTATAGTATTCATCTGTGTGTGTGTGATTACAAAAGCCTAATTCTGGGGGTGCCTGGGTGGCTCAGTCGGTTTAGTGTCCAACTTCAGCTCAGGTCATGATCTTGTGGTTGGTGAGTTCCAACCCTGCATTGGGCTCTGTGCGGACAGCTCAGAGCCTGGAGCCTGCTTCAGATTCTATGTCTCCCTCTCTTTCTGCCCCTCCCCCGCTTGCACTCTGTCTCTCTCTTTCTCTAAAAATAAATAAAACATTAAAAAAAAAATAAAAAAAATACCTTTCAAAACCAAAAACTTCTCAATACAGAAAAAGCCTAAGAGAAAGATAAATCGTATATCTAAAATTCGCGCAACAAAATTTGTTTCATCAGCCTCCAAATAAATCTTAAAAAAAAAAATCTCAATTCTGTTTGTGAGATTCCTTGTATTGCAGCATTGCGGAGCTAGGAAAATGTCTGACACTGCTTTTTAGATTATTTGAAGGAGTAACAAGAAGCATCAGTGGATGCTGGGTGTGCTCAGTCTTTCCAAGGTCCCTGGCATCTTTCAGAAATATTATGTCCTTGAAAGTATCATCATAGTATATTGCCCTTAAAATAAACACAATACACATCGACACACAAACATACAAAGGCAAGAATCCTTACGATTTAGGACAGGCCATGGGAAGGTACTGGTGCTATAATAATGGAGCACTCATCACAAATAATGGCCCTTAACAAGAATGCAATAAATTTTTACTGACTGACTGAATGAATGAATGATAAGTACTATGGTTTCTGGAGCTAGGCTGCCTAGTAATTACTCCACTACTAACGACCTATTTAACCATGGCCAAATTACTTAATTTATTTATGTTTCCATCTTCCTCATTTGTTAAAGCAATAATAAATAATAATCCTGGCTGTTGCCAGGATTAAATGAGCTAATGAACGAAAAAAAATCAATGCCTGCTGCTTGGGGAGCTTTCTGTGAAGTCAAGCTGCCATCCTTCTCCTCCTCTTCACCCCAGGGCATGATCTCGACCCCAGGGCACCTCCTGAACCCCAGTTGCTTTGCCTTCTCCTGCCTTTTCTTTAACGTATAAATTTTAAACACAGCAAAAGGGACAAGGCGGCCAATACTATTTGAATTTTCCAAGCGTGTCTTCAAATCACTGACTTGAAAAAAGGGTGGTGGTGACAAATGTTGATTGAGTACTAAAGTCAGATGTGGTCAAGGGGGCCTCCGCAAATGACAACCGGGGCTAAACCTCCGGTCCTGTATCGTGCATCGAGGCTTTTCCAGAGGGCAACAGGTCGTCCAAGGTGGACCACTGCCCACACGCCGAGTGCTTCCAGGCTTCCCCGGTATCAGTTTCGGCGTTTCCACATCATCACCACCTGGCACAGGTGGTTGTTTTGCAAAGGGAAGGTGTGCCCCTCTCCATTCTCACTGAGGAAGCCAAACAGGTTCAAGAGCCCTCACCTGATGGACGACTCAGACAACAGCTCTCTCCTGGGGAACACTTGACCCACACGGCCGTTTGTAACTTTCTGACGGGCTCTGTTCCTCCGTGAGTGCTTGTGCAGTTCGGAAAGGATCTGAGTGCTTTGTCCCCCAGGCCAACCTGTGGAGCCAGTGGTTCCTAGCGTCCAGAGGCACCTGTTAACTACCCTGGGCTAAGAGCATGAGCATGTACAACACAGTTCGGAATGAGGGAAAGAGGGAGCCTATGCTCCAGATGACCCGGATACACCACCTCCATGGGGAGCGGACAGACGACCCCCAGCCATCTGGAAGCAGTATGTGTGGTGGTGAAAGTCAGATTCTGGCATTATACTGCCTGTGATGAATCCTGGCTCCTCCACTAATTCAGCTATGTGACCTTGTGTACCTTACTCAACCTCTCTACCTCAGCATTCCCGTTTGTAAAATGGGAGACAACAGCAGAACGCAGGTATGGTTTGGAGTGGGAAGTAAAGGAATGAATATATGGAGTAAGCACGTATGTATTCAGTACTCGTTAGTGGCAATGACCTGCCTGCTCTTTAACAACAGCCCCTGAGTTCTGACTCACCGAGGACACTTTTATTTTCCTGGAGCGATGACCAAAGAAAAGTCCAGACAAATGAGAGATGCTTTTATAGGCCGGGGTCTCTTGCTGTTGTAATTTTCCAAGGACACTCTGCCCACCTACTAGCTCTGTGACATTAATTAAGCAAATTACTTAACCTGTCTGTACTGCTGTTCTTTTATGTCTAAAAGAGGATCACAGGTTTTCTTCTTTATGGGCTACAGTGAGAATCAAATGCAGTGAAATGTGTACCATTTAGCACAGTACTGGCACACAAAAAATGTACAGAAAGGGCTCTGAAGACATTTCTTTCCTTCCAAGTAGTCTCAGAGCTGGAAAGCAATTTCATACCTTCCTCTGCTCTCCTGTTCTTAAGGCAAAATGCCTTTTTCTGTTTTAACTTCCAGGAAACAAGAGGAAAAATGAAAAGGCATCTTTCTAGAGTTCTCTGTGGACCTTGATTCATATTTCTTAAGGCCAGTTTCAACCCATATTTAACCATTCTGCATGTTTAACACACAGAAAATCCAGGGGTTCTTCAGCTAAAGTGCTCAGGAGAATCACCAGAGAACCTTGTTGAAAAGGCTGATTTCCAGCTCCCTCCTCAATTCTGATTCTGTGGTTGGGAGAGGGGCAAGAAGGCAGGAGTTTGCTTATTCAAAATGAGCATTTGTTGTATATCTGATAAAAGTAGTCAAAGGTCACACAGCGAGAAATGGTGCCCCAATCTCACCTGATCATTGTGAAACGGGAAAAAAATGGCTCAGCAACGCAAAGATCATACAGCTGGTATGTTTCAGAGGTAGCCCTAGCCCTGAGCTTTTCCTTAGAATTACATTTCATTGACAAGAGCAAACACAACAGCATGATTTTTAACATATTTTCTCATGTTGCAAATTACGGCAGAACAGAAATACCGAATCAAGTGAATGGCTCCAAAAGGACGAGGAAACATGAAGCTAAGTTATTGTCATAACTAAGCTAACGTAGACTCTTTTTCAGACAACAAATTTCATTTTCACTGATGTTTAAATTGGGATTTAAAAAACCGGGAGAGAAAACAAGACATCCTCGAGCATTTCCAGTTATAAGCAGTCTCAAACAGTGCTGGCAGGTAGCAGGCATCCAATAAATAACTGCTAAATAAATACTCTCTTATGTACTCAGTTCTAGCCATCATTGACTTTGGCCTATATGCCGATGGCTTGATAACTGAAGTTGACCAGAACTGGTTTTCTGTAAGACTGTTATTGACATTTAATTGATATCTACAATGACTAGAGAAAAATCCAAAAGGCTTTTGACTTTTTAAAATAAAATATCAGACGATACATTAAATTTTCTCCCTTTAGAATCATTCTTACTCATTCTTTGCTGAAAATTGTATTTAGAGTCATCAGAGCTTTGCTAAGTATTATTCAGTAATACCTTGAAAGTGAATTTTTTAGGATTTTAGGTGTTTAATTTCGCAGTAAATTTATATACATTCATAGTTAATACTAGTCAAATTATACAACAGACCAGTGGTTTTGTTTATCGCTTGACTTCTTGGGAAACAAGCATTCATCATCAACAACATTCATTCATTTAATGAGTTGGTCAACAACAATACATTGAATGCCCAATTTGTACCACACTGTGTACATGGGGATTTGCTTTGGAGTGAGCGAAAGTGAAAAATATCTATCCCTTTTTTCAGACTCTTCTGGAATACCCAAACTCAAAAATGAAGCCCAATATTTCTTTCAACACAAAGTTAACAATGGCTTCTTCACTATGCAGTATGGGCAATAACATATACAAAACCATTGGGAACCACACAGTGTTTCAAACGACATACTCACAGGGGTGAATTTTTAAAAGACAGAATCCATATTTACATAGCTATGCAGAGCTTCAGCAACTGTATGAAACTTCATCACAAGTCATATTTCTTGTTCACCAAGCATGCAAAGAGATACTGTGGCTTTGTCAATATTTGCAAAAAGAGCTCTCTTTTCCCACCTATATGTTTCTGTCCTCATTGGAAGGAAGGAACTGACAGAAGGGGACAGCTATCTGTCAGGGAGGAAGAAGTGTGTATAGGGGTGATCAGAGGTGCTGAACACATCAGCACAGTGTGGAAGGAAGCCCCATTCACTGTCTTATCCAGCAATGAGTCCCGAATTAACCATGTCAGTGACTGACTTTCACCCATCGGAAATCCACCTACATGTGTTCTATAGCTGAGACTGTGTTCTCAAAAAACTTATTTACTCCTGTGTCCATGATTCAGCTGATAGTCCTCATGGGCAATATTCTTAAATTATCATGTCTTAAGAAATTACTTAAAAGCTGCTTTACCACACAGCTACCTGATCCTGTTATCATTTACTGGATTCTATAACATCTCCTGGGATTGTGTCTTAGTAGTCATCTGTGTATTACTTAGAAAATGTTCAACTCTAAATTCTTACAACTCATGTTAAAAAAATTATTGCAATAACATTCATAGGTTACAGTGCCTTTCAATATTATATTTTGTAAAAGTTCTAAATTCTTTGACAAGTGACCAAACACTCCCATTTAGAAAGGAAATCTCAGGAACGGACATTCATAAGATGGAGAAGAATTTAAAAGAAATCTACTTTTCAGTACTTTCTGAAGACAAAGGGAATTTAGCATACAAAGCTACAAGAGAAATATCATGAGTTAAAATTTACATCCTATCTTTCTTTACATAGCAACGCAGTGAGGAAGCAATCAAGAAGACTGTTTCACTGGACCATGGCCAGCTAGGTGGTGAAAAATATAACAAGGGGCAATTGTATTTCTCCTCATAGGAGATGATGACCAACTGTGGTTTATGAAATGTTTTCTTCTGACTCAGTAAATCCTGTATTTGCTATGTAAGTATCTACTTATCAGTCAACTCTTGGAGTTCTTCAGAAAGCTCAAGTCTCGACAAAGAGAGGCTCTAATAAAGTCTTTAGTGCTGAAGACATTTTACTTTCCCCATAGAATTAGCCAAAAACTCTGATTTGAATACTTTTGCTTGTAGCCAAGAGGGATTAACAGGGACTGGATTTACCTTCTCACCACACCCCCCCCCCAAAAAAAAAAAACTACACAACTAAAAAACAAGCCAATAAATATGAAACAAAAGTTTTGAAAACACTGAATAAAAGGTGGGGTGCCTGGGTGGCTCAGTCAGTTAAGCATCCGACTTCGGCTCAGGTTATGATCTCACAGTCAGTGAGTTCAGGTCCCGCATCGGGCTTTGTGCTGACAGCTCAGAGTCTGGAGCCCGCTTCAGAGTCTGTGTCTCCCTCTCTCTCTGCTCCTCCCCCACTCACGCTTTGTCTCTCTCTCTCTCTCAAAGATGAATAAATGTTAAAAAAAAATTTAAAAGAAACACTGAATAAAAGGCAACAAAGGACAGTGAACCTTGAATGAGGTGAACCCCATGACAGCACCCACTTATTGCCATGAGAATGTTTCTAGGCTGTGAAGGTGTTACACAGATGGAGCATGGTGGATTCTCTGAGTTGAGGAGACAGAGCTGAGAGACTGGGGTGGCCAAAATGGATAGAATTTGCAGGACAGAATGCCAAAAAAAGGAGAGCTGCACAGAGAGAATCCTGAAGAAATGCAAAGTACTGATCACTGCATACATGGAAGGAGACTGCCCAAGGTTGGGGAAAGAATTATCCAAGAGGATGGAAGGGAAGGGTACCTGGTTTTCTCACAAGACTGGTTCCCCATAGAAAAAACTCATAATTCATTGGACATTGAGTAGAGTACTTAGGAGGGTCTTGCCTCAGTAATGGAAAATAATTAGTTTTAGAATGAACACTGCTCTGGGCCAGTCTAACAAATAATAAAACTAAGAGTTGAAAACAACAACAACAAAAGGTCTAACTAATTACATTTTATCCCAAAACCAATGTCAAAAATATTTACAGGAATATAAAAATATGCAGCACCCAAAAAGTTAAATTAAACAATGTCCAACATCCATTCAAATATTATCAGGGATGCAAAATATGCAGGAAATAGGCAGGAAAACATGACCCATAATGAGGAGAAAATTGAATCAGTCAAAATGTACCAGAACTGACCCAGATATTAGAATAAGCACAGAAAGGCATTAAAACAATTAGTATAACTGTATCTCATATTTCAAAAAGGGGTCACATGCAAAATACAAAAAAGATCCAAGTCAAACTTCTAAAGATAAAAACTCAGTATACTGAATGAAACCAATGGCAAATTAGATTTCAAAAGAAAAGATATAAAATTGAAGACAGAGCAATAGAAACTAGCCAAACTAAAGCATGCACACAAAAATAACTAAATGAAAAGAGCATCACTGGATTGTGGGATAATTTCAGGTCACCCAGTATATGTGTAATTGGAATTTGCAAAGGAGGTATGGATGGATGGGAACAGAGAAAAATATTTGAAGAAAAAAATAGCTGAGATATTTCCAAAATTCATGAAAACTAAAAACACACAAATCCAAGATGCTCAATAAACATCAAAAACAAGAAACATGAAAAAAGCTATACTGTAGCACCTCGTAATCAAAAAAGCAGGGATAACAAGAAAATTTTAAGAGCAGGCAGAAGTATCAAATATTTACACAAAAAACATCATGTGCATCTATAACATATCAAAAAGTAAAATGTATTGCCCTGATAGCATAAAGGCTCACAGGGGAGAGACAGAAATATACTATTGTCAGGTTCTTGTGCTACATGTGAAATGGTACAACAGCACTTCGGAGTAGACATAATGAGTTACAGATGTATACTATAAACCCTAAAGCAACCATGGAAATAACAAAGTTATAGCTAATAATCCAATAAAAGAGATAAAATAGAATCATACAATACACAATAAATGCAACAGAAGGCAGAGAGAGGAAAAAAAATAACAGATGGGACAAACAAAAAATAAATAGGAAGATGACAGACTTAAACTTAACTATGTCAAAAATCACATTAAATGTAAACAATATATAAAACCAGTTAAAATACAGTGATTGCCAAAATGCATAAAAAAAATCAATCACAAGAAACATAAAGAAAGCTATACCAACACACCTCATAATTGAAAGCAGTGATAAAACTGATAGAACATTCCACTGAGTGACAACAGAATACATTCTTCCCAGTGTACATGGATAATTTACCAAGATGGAGCATATTCTGGGCCATAAAACAGGTCTCAATAAATGTAAAAGGATTTAATTTCCACAAAGTGTGTTCTCTGACCACAGTGGGATTATACTAGAAATAAATAACAGACAGATCTCTAAAAATCCCCAAATAAATATCTGGAAACCAAACTGCACTTTTCTAAATAACATGAGGCCAATGAAGATATAGGAAGGAGGAATTTGGAAATATTTTGAAACAATAAAAATGAAAACACAACATATCAGAATTTGTGGGACACTACAAAATCACTATTTAGGGGGAAATTTTTATACTAAATGCCTATATTAGAAAAGAACATCTTTAAACAGTGATCTCAGCTTCTATCTTAAGTGGCAAGAATAAGGAGAGAAAATTAAGCCCAAAGAAAGGGGAAGAAAGGAAAAATGATAAAGGTCATAGCAGAAATCGATGAAATAGAAACCAAAAATACAACAGAGAAAACCATTGAACCAAAAGCTGGTTCTTTGAAAAGCTCAATAGTGATTGACTTTTAGCCAGACTAATTAGAAAAAAAAGAGAAAGACATCAATTATTAATATCAGGATCAAAAGAGGTAACAACATTACAGACTGCACACATCAAAAGACCAATAAGGAAATATTATGAACAACTATGCCCATAAATTTGACAGCTAATAAAAAAGCATGCAGACTAGAAAGGAAGAAGTAAAACTAAGCAGATGCCATGATCATCTATAAAGAAAATTTGATGGAATCTACAAAAAGCTACCAAAAATGATAAGTGAGTTCAGAAAGGCTGTAGGATTCAAGAATAATACACAAAAACAATTGCATTTCTATAGAATTAGTAATGAACATTCAGAAACTGAGATAAAAAGATGTCACTTACGATTTTATAAAATAATATGGAAGTCTTGGGGACAAATCTGACAAAAGATCTATATGCTGAAAACTATAATCACTGCTGAGAGAAATAAAAGATGACCAAAATATATGGGGATATATACTGTGTGCCATGGGACTGATGACTCCATACTTCTAGGTTGTCAATTTTTTCTATAGTAGTCTACAGACTGAGTGCAATCCTCATGAAAATCTTATTAGGTGTTTTTCATTTTTTTTGTTTTGTTGTTTTTAGAAATTGTCAAGCTGATTCTAAAATTCATATGGAAATGTAAAAACAGAATAAACGAGACAACTTTGAAAAAGAACCATGCTAGAGTTTGTTTTGATTTTGAGACACAATATAAAGCTATAGTCATCAACACAGTATGTCATGGGCATAAAGGTTGACAATTAACGAAACCAACTACAGAGTCCAGAAATAAACTCATGCACATGTGGACAACTGATTTTTGAAAACGACTTTGGAAAACAGAGTGGCAGTACCTTAAAAAGTTAAGCATATCTGCCATGTGATCTAGCCATTCTGCTCCCAGGTATTTGCCCAAGAAAAAAGAAAGCATGTGTATAAACAATAACTTGTACATGAATGTTCATAGCACTTTTATTTGTAATCGTCCCCAATGAATGCATCATTTCGCAGTATATAAATGTATCAAATCATCTTACTGTACTCCATAAACTTGCTGTTCTATGTCAATTATATCTCAGTAAAGCTAGGAAAAAAACGAAAAAAAAAATCACAGGGGAATGGAAAAACAATTTAAGGTACCTCCATACAGTGGAACACTTCAGCAATAAAAAGGAATGGTCTACTGACACACCCAACAACAGAGATACATCTCAAAATAATTATGCTCATTGAAAGAAGACCAGAAAGATTATCTGCCGTACGATTCCATCTATATACACTTCTAGAAAATGTAGACTACTGTGAAAAAAAAGCAGATTTGTAGTTGCTGGGTCTATTCACTCTCTTGATTTTGGTGACCAGCTCATGGCTATTATATATGTTAAGACTTAACAAAACTGCACACTTTAAATATGTGCATTCAATTATTTCTGATAAATGAGTTTTAACAAAAACTCTGCCCGTACCGAGTCCTCAATCATTTAAAGCTGTATGTGTGCAGTGAGCCATACTTAACATTCTGGAGGTCCAGGGGAAGTGTACTCTAATCCGTATACAGCCTGCCCCCTTGTCTTTCTAGGCTAGGCACCATCCAGCTGTCCCTGGTCACTGCTCAGATTTAGGGTGATGTATACGGACAGAAAGGGCTCCCCCCAGCCCCGGAAGTGGGCATGGACTTCCGGAACACTGAGACTACAACCTAGAATGGAGAAGCCAGGTTCCAGATGAGCATCTCTGGGTTCCCATACCCCCTGCTCTGGCCAAGGGTGTGCTCTGAGGAGGCCAGAGTGGAGGCCTTGAAAGCAGTGATAGTCTGCAAGGTGGTAACATCTTGAGAATGTTCTATAGCAATTTGACACAGGTGCAACACCCAAGCATGGGATCATTTTTCTGGCAATTCATGTGTACTGAATTTTACAAAAGCAAGGTGTCCTCCAAAGATTGATTAGATAGAAAACAATAAAGCACAAAACTCGTCCCTCACCACAGATAACTGGGACACTGCTTTAAAACACGTGGCTCTGAGCACGGGCCCCTAAATAAGATTGGTTTCGAATTATGATAGATGTAGGGCACACTGTATTAAAAAAGATTCCCAGCCTGACTTTTTTTGAGGTTTCAATCACAATCCGACTGATCCATCTTTGTGTCTTTCTGGGTTGTTCTGTGTGGGGGATTAGCTAGCTGCATTTAGGTAGTGGTAACTGTCTGTGAGCATGATTCCCCTGCCGATGACTGTCTTTCTCGCTCAGAATTTGAGAAGAGCAGCCTTTTGTTAAATTTTTAAAAAGTTTTTTTTTTTTTTTTTTTATGGCAGGGTAGGAAGTACCAGTGAGAAAGATTATGCTCATTTTTCTTTGTTTGAACATGCAAGTATAGGCAATACCATTTCTTCCCCCAACTCCAGCCTGCCTGGAGTCATTCACTGAAAAATAACAAATAGGGTGCCTTACCTTGAGTACACAGGACTTTGCATTCAGGAAAAAAAGCTCCACGGTGGTTTTATCCTTCAAAAATGATATGCTCTCAATGTAAAACCTGGAAAACAGTACAGAAGTGTGTTTCTTCAGATTTTTTTCCTTCTCTCAGCATGATTTTATGTCTTCATTTGGCATCCCCAAAGGCGCAGAGGATTTTGAGGAACGAGGAAATGCTTGTGCTTTTTTTTTCCTTTTAAAAGAAATCTGTAACCCGTATGTATATGTACATGCATGTACACATATATGCACATGAATGTAGACATATATGCACATAAAATCTCTTAACAGAAAGTTTTTGTGTGTTGGACGGCAAATTCAAGAGAAATCCAAAATGGTAACCAACTGCAAACCCAGCTTTCTCTGCGTTGCTCATTCTTTGACACATGTCTTGGGTGTTCATAATCCCTCAGGCAGCTTCAAAACAAAGCCCAGGTGAGCTTTGAAGGTTGAAAGTGGAAGTGGACTGAGTAAGAACTATATAATGGAACTGGGCGGTCTGCTCTGGTTGTCAGGCTTGAGGTGGGTGTGAGGGCCCCATGCCCACCTCACTCTTGTCCACCAGGCAAATTTCAATCACACCCTGCTCCTTCCCTGTCCTCCTTCCAGGCCAGGGTTTTCTCTTGGCTGGAAGCCAAGCCCTCAGTAGCACTTAACCTTGGACTTTTTTCATGCAAATCAGAGTATTCTAGGCCTACCCCATCCCCCTTGCCAGGGCCTTAGCTCATTCAGTGTGTGAGGCCACAGACTGCATGCAGGTCCCTGCTCTAAGGAGAGCTCTCACAGCCTCTGTAAGGAGAGGAGGGGGTCCTTCCCTACCCCTCTGTTTTCAAAATCCTGAAAGGATGAGGCTGGCCAGTGAAGGCTGAGCTCTGGGGGGTTTGGGGGGAGGGTCAGTGGGCCAGCTGAGGCCCAGAAGTTTTTCTCAAGTGTTGGAGGCTCATTTGATGAATAATGCATGAAGAGACTTAATGCCCCAAGACAGCTCACTGGAAGAGGAACTTGCCCTCCGACTGGGGAGAGTGCAGATCTACCAGGGATAAGTGGCTTGGTGAGCCTGACCTTAGCTCTGCACCGTCATGACCTCATGACCGTTGCTGGGCATTTGTTCCCCACCTCCCTCCCCCCAACAATGACAGAATGTTGGATAAATACACGAACTTGGAAAGGACCACAAATGCTTTAATCACTGAGATGGCAAAATCATTTGAAAAATTCCATCTCTAACCAGAAAGAGAATAAATCCACTTATATTTTCACTAACAAGGGCTTATCTTCTAAGTGAGATTAATGAAGACTGATGCCTGCTAGGTTTGTGAGGGAGGAAAGTGAAGGACTAAGACAGGGAGGAAAATGTGGGGTTGGGGGAAACCAACCAGTTTCTGATATAAATCAGTTTCTGATCTAGATAGGGAGTCCCTCCCCCATCATTTATTAGCTGCGTGGCCTTGGGTAAGTTCATTAGTTTCTTTGTGTCTTTTCTAAAATGTGTGTCATGATTACGCTTATCTCATGGTTTGAGGGTTCGGAAAGGATTAAAGGAGATAATATATGGAAAAGACTCAATACATATTAACAATTGTTAATAAAACCCCACATTCTGGCGTGTAATGCTTTGTGGCCCAGGGGTAAGTGACTCAAGCTTTGAGTCTAAGATCCCAGCCCTATAAGAGGCAGCAGCAGCTGGCCTCAGAGGCCCCCTTCTTGGTGTCCATCAGGGCAGTGACTCACTTCCTTCTGCCCCAGTCAGCTCCTGCTGTGGGTGGACTTGCCCTTCTTTCTCTGCCTGGGTGCCTTTGCTCCTGCCTCCCTCTATCTCCACTGTTTGTCACTCCCTCTGAGCGAATGCAAGTCAATTGTTTGTCAATTCCTTATCCCACATTAGGAGCCTCTCTTGGATTGATCTCTCCTCCTTCCAGGCCAGTTAACTCAACGGCTGTATCCTGAAGGAACTTCCAGGTCAACTCGGTGTTGGTGGTGGCAGTTTCCTGCTTTCTTTGCTTCTACATGGACTTTTATCCCTGTCAACAGATGTAGGTTTCTGGCTGGCAGCTATCACAGCTACTGTTTCCTGAGCTCCTGCTTCTGGCTAGCGATACACTCAGCGCTTTTCATGCATCATTTGATTTCATTCTCGGAGAATCATCTCATTTAATCTGTAGTACAGCTGGATGCCATTGGTAGCAGGTGGCGAGGCCCTTTTACAGATGAGGAAACTGAGAGATGGAGATGTAAAGTCATCTTCCCCAAGCCATACAGGTAGGAAGTGGTGGAGCCACAATTCAAAGTAAGGCCTGTCAGACTTCAAAGTTCACATTCCAAATCACTATGATATAATACTTTCCTACAATAACAATCACAATGAAATGTAACATGCTTACAATGCCATGGGGCCCGAAGGAGGGATACAATTAACTCAGCTTATGAATCAGAAGGCTGCCAAGCTGAAATCCAGAGCACTAAGTGTCACAGGACACTAAATGTCCCCTTGGACAATTGAGCCAAGTCTTAAAGAATGCATGAGTTCACCAGGTAGCGAAGGGAGGAAAGGCATTCTAGGGAGAGGGTATTTTAGCCAGGCCAGTCCTCTGGCTAATTTTCATGAATTTAAGAAACCACATGCAGGGAGTTGGGTGGCTTAGCACCAAATCAGCTTGTGGCTTGTCTAACTCTGAACAGATAGCTTTATATCAGAAACTGGATTCACCTTGTTTCTGAAGCCTAAGCCCCTAACTATACCCTAGTTCCAGTAAGCAGGTCCCTATCTTGTTTCCCACTACTTTCTGGCGACCTGCCCTGTTGCCTTCTACTTTTCTTCCTAGGCATCTGATTACCTGTTCTCTCAATCCAGAATCCTCTCCCTCCCCCAAGGGGGCCACTGTAATGACTTCATATTTATGGAGTGTATGAAAAGTGCGTATCGTCCTTTGGGAGAATGGCTCCCCAGGCACACCTCTCAACATGTATCGTGAAGTGAAAACAAAATTCAGGGCTTCTTAATGAAATAAAACCAACTCTCCCAGACTCATAAAATAAAGACCTTTTGTTTCAGCCGCTTTTTGGCAAAAGGCTACTGTTTCCTTTCTGAACACTTACTTTGAGTGATTTCACCAAGATTTTGTGAAGTTCACACTTGCGGTTACATTTTCAGCCTCGAAATGAACTCAGGCTTTTTGACTTGGTATATGTTTTATAGACAAACCTCATACAGCTTAGTAACTACAATTTTTTTGAGAAGAAAATTTGCTTGAGCCATTTGCTTGGAGAGGTTTTGTCTCTAATGTGTGTGCTCCCTCCAATAGTGGTCTTTGTTCCTTCTTGATGGGACAGGTGTTCACCTAACCATTCATCAATGGTAACAGAACATCACACTTCAGGGGTGTGATAAAGATGGCTCGGGGGAGAGGGAAGACTGTCCAATGACAACACATGTGTGGCAAAAAGCAGAACATGGGAATTGTTTGGAATGGGCCATTTGTCAACAGTCACTTATGTGTAGGTGGCCAATATTTTCCTGTTGGGGCATTTATTCACAGAGATCAAAAGTCAACACCATAAAGTGGGGAAGAGACTACTTTGAGCTTCGTCCTGGGGCTTTGAACCAGCCACCTGGGCTCTCAGGGCTCACTTTCCTTACTTGACCACATACCAGAGAAATGAGATGTTTCTACATGTGTTCAACATAATGGGTGGTAGGCCATTCAGCAGTCAATGAGCGGTGGTGATTATTACAGTACTATTATTATTCCTCCATTGATGGGATGATAACAAAAGGCCTTGACTGAGTTGGGAAACTTTTTAAAACTTCAGCAGGTTATCTTTCCTAAGCTGTCTCTCTCAAGGAAACAAAATGCTCTCAAAGTGTCCATTTTAACCGAGAATAGGAAAATGTTGTGAAACAGCAGTCCTTCGGACCAGTTACAACTTGTTCTCTCCAACTGAGCATATTTTGTCTTCCAAGGCTTCCTTATGTCTCAGTGATATCTTTGAAGATGGTGAATCGGGCAAGAATTGCTCAATTACTTTGCATTTTGAACAACGCTGAGCTTGTGACTGGCGTCCCGCGAGGGGCCTCCTTCTGGGTTTCAGTCCATCATTGTGGGTAATTTCAGGCACTCACTGTGGCCGCGGGCCTAAGGAGATTCCTATCAGATCCCAATCCACATTCTGAGCAGGGAGATCTCTGCTTATTGCTTATAATGACCCTGCAACCTCCTAGTCTCGCTTTGTAACACATGCTGAAGACAGCAGAGTAATTTAAGATGTACTGCACTTTCTCCAAGCTATTAGGCAGGGCTTGTGGGAGTCTCAGATGCTCCTTTTATCTCTGGGAGGGGTGCAGTCTGGGAGAATTCCCCAAGGAAAGCACTGTTTGCTTCCACAATGTGCTCCCCCGCCAGGAAGACGCTCTCTCACTTCTGAATTTCTCTAGGAGAACCAGAGAGAGCCCTCTAGGGGAGCCTGTAGGAACCTGCCCTGTCGCTCCACTGCCACGCTGTGGCTCTTTGTGAGCTGCAGGAGGAAGGGCTGGAGGCCCAGGAGGGTAAGGGCCTTGCTGTGACCTGTTGGAAAGGGGAGGAAGTCTCCAGCCCCAGGCAATCTGAAGTATCCAAGTGCTTGCTTCTTCCCTTCAAAACTGCAAAACAGTCTGCTCCTGTCCTCCCTGAAGAAGGTAGGGACACAGGCTTGGAGAAGGAGGCAGGAAGAGAGGCAGGGGAGGTAAGATGGATAGGGTGGGGACAGCTGGGCACCGTGAATGATGAACATGGAATGATGAACAGGGCAAAAGTGACCTAAGCCAGACGGTCGCAAACCTTCCACATTCAAAGACTGTATGTATATCACATCATGACATTTTTTTTTTCATTCATTCAACAGTGTCTGTCATTTATATCATAAAAATCATTAACATTTACTGAGGGTCCACCTTATATGTTTACAGGTTTAATCCTCCAACAACAAGGTCCATTTTACAGCTGAGGAAAATAGGCCCAATAGAGGGTGCAAAACACCACAGAGCTAATAAATGGAAGAGTTGGGATTCAAACCCAGGAATGATGCCGAAGCACTGATTTTCGGTAGGTGGACTGGGGTGCCTCTGGCAATGCTGAAGACATTTTTTGGATTACCTTGACTTACAGGGCATGCTGGCATCTAGTTGGCGGAAGCCTGGGACCCTGCAAACATCCTACAATCCAGTATAACTGCCCATGACAAAGAATTACCTGCCCCAAATGTCAATAGTGCTGCTATTAAGAAACTCTGTGCTGAAGGCCAAGCTTTAACTTCTGCACCCTACAGCTCTTTGCACAAGTCAGATTACTCATTCTTTCCTTCTGCCCTTTCAATGTCACCCTGAGGACCGGTTATGTAGGAGAGGGAGCCGATTCCCACAAACGAAGTCTGCTTTTGATCAGAAAGCACACTGAGGAACATAATCCTGTAAGAAACATCAATTGGGATTGGGTACGAGTTTTGAGGTGTTCTGTGTCTTTCTGGAGCTCTCCTATGAATGAGGATGTTGGATCCTCACAGATGGAGACCTCTAACAAGTGCCTGGAAATTCAAGAACGGGTTATGCCATTTAGGAGGTCACGGTCAATATTAAGGCAACTAACAGTCACACCGTCCAGGTTCTGGGATATTGCGCGCTCAGATGGGAGTGTGGTGGGTGGCCCAGAGCACCAGCTGACCCCACACATCTGCTCAAAGAATCTCTGCTGGGCCCACACTAGGAGGAATCAGCTATTCCTCTGGGCTTTTGATCACATTCCTCCTTGAGGAGATAAACTTTGCTGTCTTCTCCTGCTCTTTGATAGCTTTAAAATAACTCAGGGTTAGCCACTCACAAACTTTCTAACTTCTCTTCCTTTTATCAATCATAATGCTTACATTAAAAGAAAAGTGCTTAAGTAATGTGTTCACTGTAGGAAAAAACATATATAGATAAGTAAAAAGGCAAAAAAAAAAATCATTCCCATAATCATTCTATCCAGAGATTAACTACTGTTGACATTTTACACTTTTCCCCTACTCATAGATTTTACACAAGTGCAATCATGTTGCACATATTGTTTTGGGGTCTGCTTAAATATATTGGGGTGTCTTTCCATAGTAACAAGTCTCTTTTTTCACCAGTCTCTTTTTTTTTTTTAAAACCTGTTGTGTTGTATTCCATATATGTATTTGACTTTCTTAAAAAAAAAATCAGGTGGAATGATGGGGACCCACAGGTTACAGTCATGATGCTTCCTTGAGTTTAACTCTTTTTTTTAATTAAAAAAATTTTAATGCTTATTTATTGTTGAGAGAGAGAAAGGCAGAGTGTGAGTGGGGAGCGGGAGAGGGAGAAGGAGACACAGAATCCCAAGCAGGTTCCAGGCTCTGAGCTGTCAGCACTGAGTCCAACGTGGGGCTTGAACTCATGAACTGTGAGATCATGACCTGAGCTGAGGTTGGATGCTTAACCAATTGAACCACCCAGGCACCCCAAGTTTAGCTCTTATTTAAAGGCTGAGTGTTCCAGAACCAGGCCAGGAGGTGCTGAAAGCCTGAGAAAGTCTTTCAAATGCTCCATATTTTCAGCAACTTTGACAGAAATGGAGTGGTTTCCCTTCCATCCCCCACATTTCTACTACTCTCCAATGAACACAGAGAGTTCTCAGCCCTGAGTGTCACAGACAACACTTTAAGGGTTACCTCTGAATGGCCAGTTACAGTCCTGGGGCATAGCAGAGGTGACTTGGAAAGAGGAGGAGGAAAAGCAGAGAGGAGAAGACAGAAGACCAGAAAGGGAGGGGGTGGGGGAGCAAGCAAGAAGTAGTCTAAGAATAAGGGAGTGCAAGACCCTGAGACACTGCTTTGTGTGGAGCTGGGTGGTACCAGCCTGAGCCACCTCCGCCTGCCCTCCCCAGAGGGGATGGGAGGTTTTCCAATGAGGTCACGCCAAGTCCCTGCTCTCTGATTTAAATGCTTGTGTGCTCACTCACTATCAAGCTTTTCAAATGCTCACATCTGGGCTGCATTACCAAAGAGGCCCATGTGTTTGCAGAAGATAATTTACAGCAGCAAATAACAACCCCTGGCCTGGGGAAGTCCCCCGCAACTGGGGGAGTTTGGACTCACATGGAAATAGAGAATTGGTTCCATGAATTACGGTGCAGAAATAAATGATGGGGCCTCTATACACCCATGTGGCACACATGTATTTAGCATGTATCATTGAGCTTTTATAACTAAAGACAAAGGTTTAATCCTGAAGTTCATAAAGGGAAAGCTAAGTGCCTTCACCTTCAATGTTTTCTTTCTTCCATGCAGAAGCAGCACGTGTTTTTGAGCTGCTCCCTGCGTCCTGGGGGAAACTAACCAAGAGAAAGTCGCCGTCTCCCCGAGACCCCCCTCTCTGACTGCAGGACCCCAATGTTTAGCTTAGGACTCAGTGAGATGATGCATGTCAAATATTTAGCCCAGTGCCCTCCATAGGGTTAATACTACATTTCAATAGAGAGAAAACTTCTTGAGAGCAAAACTGTATGGTATTTTTCTTTTTCATAAACACTACAACTTTTTAAAAATTGATATTTTCTTATATCTTTAAAGCACTTTGCAAAATTATTTTGTATCCCAATCTCTCTTTATTTGTCACACCAACTTGAACAATACCTTACTCACTGTCTTTAGTGCACCATATCGGAATCTGGGCCAGAATGTGGGGGATTTGGGAGTTGGAGGGGTGTGACCGTATAGTTTGAGAAATTCCTAGGACGATTCAGAAATGTGTCCCCCCTCCCTCTGGGGGAAGTACTGGAATGAAATGTACTTAAAAAAAAAAAAAAACCTAATCTCTTTTATTAAAGTGATCAATTGTTCACTGTGAGAATGCCATAACTTACTGAACCTATCTTCATTGTTGGCATTTGGATATTTCTAATTGTTTGCAACAAAAATAACAGGGATGCATATCCTTGTAATGTGCTACGACTGTAGGGAATCCTTTCTCATTGTGCATTAACTACTTGGTGACTGCACCTCAGTGACTGCTCTCAGTTATGGAATGAATAAATCACAGGGATGGAAGGTACAACATGGGCAATACGGTCAGCCGTATTGTAACAGCGCTGTATGGTGACAGAGGGTAGCTACCCTTGTGGTGAGCCCAGCATAATGTATAGAGTTGTCAAGTCACTATGTTGTACACTTGCAATTGATATAACATTGTGTGTCAACTATAGTTCAATTTAAAAAAAAAAAAAAAAAGAGGTCCTGCATATTTCCAGAGGCTCCCGTAGTGACCAATATCCAAACAAAACCAAAAGCCATCTTTGGTTCTATTCTTCACTGACTAAATGTGTAGCCAACTCAGGCAAGACCTCGAGGGTTATTGGCGGTGTCTACTGGGATATAACTCCCACCAACAGTTTTGTTCTCTCAAAAGAGAAGGCTAGAGGCCCTCTGGGAGGCACTGGACTTCACAGGGATGCATGTAATCGCCTTCCTGAGATCTCCAGAGAATGACATTCCACTAAGTGACCTCGATCAGTTAATTCTTTGTGTGCTTTTGCCTTATCATTCCTTTAATTAAGTTGCAGTAACAACAAGTACTTAATTGGAATAATAACAAAGACTATTATGATCTCACTGTACTGTTGGGAGGAAAAATTACGCAAATAATTAAAAAGTTGATAAGGGTTTTAAACATGCAAGTAGTTAAGGGGAAGTAATGGCTTGTGATTATGGGATACTCTCGAGATAACACTCAAGTAAGTGCTGAAACTCACGGAATGAGTAGCAGGCTACTTGGGTATCTCAGGAACCTGCTTCGAAAAGATAGGACTGCCTTATGAATGACTGAATAGGAAGGAAGACAGAGCTTTCTCCCCTCTTATTTTGAGACCAAAACTAGACCAGATATCAGCTGTTCAAGAACGAGTTCACAGTCTGGTGACTAAATAAATGGTAGTTGTTAAGTTCTCCAAAGACAAAGGGTTTTGCTGAGGAGGTATGCTGCGTAAATACTACATGCGTGTGCAAAGATAAAAAACCAAGGATGTCAGGGCGCCTGGGTGGCTCAGTTGGTTAGGCATCTGACTTCAGCTCAGGTCATGATTTCGCTGTTCCCGAGTTGGAGCCTTGCATCAGGCTCTGGGCTGACAGCTCAGAGCCTGGAGCCTGTTTCAGATTCTGCATCCCCCTCTCTCTCTCTGCCCCTTCCACACTCACACTCTGTCTCTCTCAAAAATAAACATTAAAAAAAATTTTTTTTAATTAAAACAAGATTAAAAAAAAAGCAAGGATGTTAACTGCAGCCTACATTAACATAGACATAATTGGAAGCAGCCTAGTGCTTCATCGGGGACCGGACACCTCAATTACGAAAGTGCAAAGAAATAAAGTAGATTTTTACATAAACAAGGAAAAATCTCCAGGTAAAAACAAAGTAAGTCACCAAGTAACTATCATCCTTACTTTTCTCTAAGAATAAAAGGGAGCTGGAGGTAGAGGGGAGGGAGGAAGGCTGGGGAGAGAGAGTAATTTCATATAATTTGAAATGTTTACAGTGACACTATAACATTTTGTGAAAAAATATATTGATGTTGGGCCACTGCTCAGACACAAGATGAAAATTTCTCTATTCTCTGCCCCCTGCTTAATTACTAATACTCACTTTTTCCTATTGCTTGCTAGTTTGTGTTTGCCCTTTTCTCCATTTCCACAAACAGACACACTCATGTCATACTCTTTCCAGGAAAGTCCTGTATTTTTCTCTAGGATTTCCACCCATTTCTCCACACCAGCTATGCTCCTGGACAAATCACCATTTATGTGACCTCCTTCCTGGGTTTCAAAAATATGATTTCTTGTGACATGAAAGAAATTCTAGGCCAGCGTGCAGAGCGAAAAGCAAAAAACAAATTGGGGATCATCCATACTTTATTTACTGAGTAAGGAGCAGTTATCATCCACAATCACCATCAATTCATATAAAACAAGATACTTAAGAAAAGATGGGACATCTTATTACCATAAGGATTTAATGTAGCAGACTCAAGTGAAAATTTTTTTAAAAAGCGTGTAAAACAATATGATTTTGTTAGGTAATCATAGTATATAAATTCTAAAAAAGGATAATAAGAAGCTTCCACGATGATGTCATAAAACAAAGCATACTTCTTTCTTTCTTTTTTTAGTTTTGCTATCAAAATGATAAAAGGATCTGCTTCTGAACTAGACTGTCTAATGTGGGGCTTGAACTCACGACCCAGAGATCAAGAGCTGCATGCCCTACCGACTGAGACAGCCAGGTGCCTCAAACAAAGCATATTTGAACATCCAAAAAATAACATAAGCCCAGAATACAGAAACATGCTTTAGGTTGATCTAGCGTTACGAAAGCTTATTTAGATTCCTGGGAAATCTACTACCTTACCTTATTTTACCATATTTGGCTTCAGACAAAGAAGACAACTTATCATGAAATTTATCATCAAATTCAGGTAGTGAGAAGAATGGCTAATGCACAAAAAGGGGCTTTCAGCAAGACTGGTAGTGTTTTATTTCTTAAACTAGGCACAGGAACACAAGTGTTAATTTTTATAACATTTTATTTATCTCAGAGTGTGCATATTTCATGTGGAAAAACATTCCCATCATGGGCGGGCTCTAAGAAATCACTGTTTGAGTTGAATGCATCCATTTCTGGAGGAAACATACATGGAGGCCCATAGGTATGGGTAAGTGAATTTCCTAATTAAGCAGAGCTCAGAGAACAGGTCAAGGACTCCTTACATCTTTCTCAGCAATCTCTCTGCCTGCAAGCTGAATTCAGATTTCTGTACGGTTAAGATAATTCTTTCCATGAGCATTTGTTTGCATTTTATCGTCTATTCAAACTAAGGCGTGAAATTGTATAAAATTCAATCCTTTCCACAGTCTAGGAAATGTCCATACATAACATGTAACAGTAAATGTTTGCCATATTTCAAATGAAAAAAATGCTAAAGGTATGTTGAGTCAGAAACAAGCTATGTACTAAAATACAATGTATTTTTCACCTTTAAGTTGATCCAGAGGACTTTGAGGAATAAAGGAAGGTGATTCTACCCTTCATCTTCAAAGAAAACAATCCTACACGGTATCTATGGCAACTTAGTCTCCAGACTAAGACAGTAGAGAATCTTTTTCACATAATGTTTTGATGGGTCTGTTCTTTTTTTTATTCTCTAGTGGATCACAGATTTTTTTTTTTAAGGGAGGTGAGAATGCTGGATGTTTCTATCGGTACCTACCTCACAGCGAAGTGCAAAATGGTTGCGCCTGGTTTCTTGGGCAGATCATGGTCAAGAACTCGGTGATCTAACTGTAGCCAGTTCTGCTGACCTCTGTGAGAGGAAAGCAAAGAAAAAGGATCAAACAGAAGTCAGAGAAAGGTTCAATAACACACAGGGTTGGCAAAGCTGTGGGGAAAGTGTCATACACGGATGGTAGGTGTATAACCTGTTACAACTGGTACTAAGACCAATTTAACAATTACTATCTAAATTATAAAAGCATCTGCCTCTGAACTAGATTGTCCACGTGCAAGAGTTTAGCAAGATAAACTTGTGCATGTGAAAAATGGCCTAAGTATAAAGTCACTTACTTTAGCATTGGTTGTAAGAGGAAAAAGGCTCAAAACAACCTATACATGTCCAACAAGGTCATGTTTAAAAAAATAATTTAAACTGAGAAATAATATACAGTGTAGCCACACAAAAGAGGGAGAGTATGTTTACAAACCTATTTTTAACAATTTCCAGACATGGTGTTGAATGGAAAAGCAAGATGCATGACTGTGAGTACAGAATATAGCCCTTTTAAAATTAAAAAATACACACACACACATATATAAAATATCTCTGAGATGATAAATAAGAGACTAACACTGGGTGCCTTTGGAGGTAAAAAGAAAACTAATTGAACCTTAATACATTAATCTTTAAATTCTTATTAAATATGATATATGAATATTTTAGATAGTCAAGAAGGAGAAAACTGGTTTAATGAAATCATCAGACACATATAACAGTACTACAGTTTCTTTAAAAGTACAGGGTCAAAGGCTCTCTGAGTGCTGTTTCTATACGTATATTATGGACCTCCTAATATTTAAGCTTGTATTTGTTTATTTACTCAAAAGCCTAAAGTTCATGGATATAAACAGTTCTCCTTAAATTGTGACCTCTCAGGGATTAAAAGGATTGATGACTTGGGATCATTTCCATGACTTTTCCAAGGCTGTCCAACCAGTTGGGCCATTTTAGACTGTATATTCCCAGAAGGCATAGACTCCATTTTGCTTGCTTATGTAAAACTCAAAAACATGCAAATAGTGATGGGGTGTAAAATTATAATAAAACCTGTAATGGGCCAGAAGATATTTTCCAACCTATTTTGGTCTTTGAGTAAATAATTTTTAACTCAGAAAACTCTAAGCTGTAGTCATTTTAAGTAGATAGGAAATACTAATAATAGTAATAATAAAGAAGAAGAGGAAGAAGAAAAAGAGGAAGAAGAAGAGGGAAAAAAAGGAGGAGAAGGAGAATGGAGGAGGAGGAGGAGGAGGAGAAAGAAAATGGAAGAGAATGGAGGAGGAAAAAAATGGAGGAGAATGGAGGAGGAGGAGGAGGGGGAGAGTGAAAGAGGAGGAGAAGGAAGAGGAGAATGGAGGAGGAGGAGAAAGAGAATGGAAGAGAATGGAGGAGGAAAAAAATGGAGGAGAATGGAGGAGGGGGAGGAGGGGGAGAGTGAAAGAGGAGGAGAAGGAAGAGGAGAATGGAGGAGGAGGAGGAGGAGAAAGAGAATGGAAGAGAATGGAGGAGGAAAAAAATGGAGGAGAATGGAGGAGGGGGAGGAGGAGGAGGAGATGGTGGAGAATGGAGGAGGAGGAGAGTGAATGAGGAGGAGGGGGAAGAGAAGAATGGAGGAGAATGGAGGAGGAGCAGGAGAAGAGGAAGAAGAAGGAGGAGGAGGAAGAGCAAGAGAAGGAGGAGAAGGGTAAGGAAGAGAAAGTGAAGGAGAAGAAGAAGGGCTTCTCATTATTGAGCAACTACTCTGTGCCACCTAAGCTGGAACTTTTTACATATTACAGCTATATTTTACAATAAGGTTGCAAAAAAGGTGGCAAAGTTAAGACTTAAGTTCAGGGCTTTGAGTACAAGACTCTGGATACAGGAAACTAAAGGGCTGAATCAGCTTTTATAACTTTGGGCTGGTCTCTGTCACTTACTAGTCTCAACACTGGAAAAAATGTGTCTTTGTTTCTGTGATTTTAAGATGAGGCTTATGATAATTGTCCCTAGCTTTACTTGGAGGACTATTACAAAGGTAAATAAGCTGATATAAATGATATAAGGGGAAGTTTTTAGAAATACTTCTTTTGTGCATAAAAAATAGAAACATGGGGGTTAGAAGGTAAGAGATTCTTCCCCTGTATTTCATGCAGTTTAGAATGGCACTGAGTTAAAGACATATGCCAACTTCAGACATGTTCAAATATATGTCTTAAAATACATAAAATAGCGTATACTATCAGGTCTCAAAAGATTTTAGGGAAAATGAGACTAATTTTGAATCATTTTTCTTGCTCTTATATAGGAAAGATGTGGCATCATTAAAAAAGCACAGTGTATATTTACACGAACTTGCGTGGAATCATGTCCAAGAATGAATAAAGCAAACTGTATAATACCGTATACAGCATAAATCAATTATATTAACCAAAGATGCACACTGAAAACACTATTATCTATGGATGAAATGCTTATAGTTCTAGAGAGGTCTAGAGTAAACTGCAACATTTGGAGTGGGAAGATAATCAAAAGGGACTGGCTTCAACTATCATGTTAAATGATTTTTATAAAAACACATTTATGTATATGTAATATAAAAATATTTTTTAAAGGATAAATTAAATATTATATTTAAAAAAATCTACCCAGGGGCACCTGGCTGGCTCAGTTGGAAGAGCATACAACTCTTGATCTTGGGTCATGAGTTTGAGTCTCACATCGGGTGTAGAGATTATGACAAAAAAATAATAAACTTAAAAAAATCCATCCACAATCTCACAACAAAATAAAATTAGAAGAACAAAAAGTGGAAAACTACCCATAACTCTATCACCGAGATATAATTAAGGTTAACGTGTTGTTTTACAGTCTCTGAGACTAAAATGAGATCAAAAAGCACTTATTGCTTATAACCTGCTTTTCTCAAATTTTTCCATCAGCAAATATTGTAGATCTAATCAGTATCTCACGAAGTTGAATCTACACATTCACCTCTATGAAACTGTGCACGCAGGTCAACCCTAAAGCAAACTTTTTCGGCGAGAGGGTGACGAAGTATATATAGAAGTATATGGGTCAAAAAGCCCTTCATCTCACATCCATCGAATGGGATGGTAATCAAAACTCACAACTGTGTTGTAAAACCTATTTATTTCTTCATAAACAAAGCTTATTCAACAAAGCCTTTCAAAACAGTGGAATTAAAAAAAAAATCAAGTGAGTTGAAGAGATGGGAACCATTTTGGCGAAATTCAAGGCGGCTATCTCAGGAGGGCGAGACTGCCCTCTAGGGGTGAAAGACTGCCTCTGCACACCGATCACCAGGAGGTACTTCCAAGCATAATCTCAAGGAACTCTACCCCGCCCTCCAGCAGGGCCACGGATTTATTTTTGTTGGTCACCATCACTACCTTTCTTATGTAACGGCACAACTCTATTTTTCCATTTCTCTTCTTGGCCTGTGGAGTAGGGCAGAGACAGTGGCTAGTTTCATTGACAAAATGTTCCCCTCAGCGTTGCCTTACTCTGTTTAGAGAAGTTCACTGAAGGCAAAAGGCTGATGTGGCATCTAGGTTGGAAAATACAATTCAGACAGCATCCTGGGAGGGATCCGACTCAGTGGTTTTATGGGGGGCGGGGGAAAGGGAGTGCTGAAAGAAAATACTTTCCAAAAATATTTACCAGACAAAGAAAAAGAGCTAGGCTTGTGACCAAGACATTCCAAAGAGACACCCTTAGACAGAAGCAATTTTCCAGACCTGTTCCCCAGAAAGGTGGAAATGGCCAAATCCACCCCCCCCGCCCCCCCTCCCCCCCAAGCCCTGCTCATACTTCTTCTGAAAATAAACACAGCAAGAGCCAGAAGACACCTTCCAAACTGGTCATAATTCAAAAATAGACTCTGCTGTCACTTGCAGGGGAGTACACAGAGGACAGTTTGGAGCCAGGCTTCTTGGAAAGACTATAACCATCAACCACTGTCGCCAAAGGAGATAGCTGGAGGAGGCGCCTGAGTGAGACTTTCTTCTCCCAGGAGAGGATTTAGAAAGAAATCCCAGAGGAGAAGAGGGGGAGGGTGGCCCAAGGCATTAGAGAAAGTCATTCATATTATTCCCTTTCCTTCTGAAGAGAAAGTCTGATATCTGCATGCCTGATTTATGCACTGCTTGGTTATGCTCACCTGAACTGGGAGCTTTCCCAGAAGCCATCCATGTAGCCAGGACCCCCTTTTCCAGCCCAACATGAACACTGGAGCCTGGGGAACTTGCAACACCAGTCATGAATTATGTAACTCCTGGGCATAACATCCTGCAGTGGCCTAGGATCTATGTGACACGCAGGGCTCACTCACCTATGATCTTGTCCTTCTTATATCTTGCTCCACCGTGTAATCATATACATTACCATGCTTATGCACTGGCCCATAGAATAAGTCTTCCCTGGAATGTCATCTCCCATTCCTCTCCCCTCTACCCCAAGTCTACTTGCCTTGCACTGTCCATTGGTAATTACCCTCTTTTTTTAAAAAATTATTTATTTATTTATTTATTTATTTATTTATTTATTTATTTTGAGAGAGACAGAGAGCCTGCAAGTGGGGGAGGGACGGTGAGAGAGAGAATCCCAAGCAGGCACTGCACTGTCAGCATGGAGCCCGATGTGGTGCTTGAACCCACGAACCATGAGATCATGACCTGAGCCAAAATCAAGAGTCAGATGCCCAACCGACTGAGTTACCCAGGTACCCCTGTAGTCATCCTCTTGTGTGAATTCCACTCGAGTCCTCCTTTAGCCCTTTCTGGACACTGAACTTACTGCCAGTACCAAAAATAGCATGAGAGCTTCCTTTTAGTGGGTGCCTGTGCACACCTGACCTGCCTTAACAGTACATCATACTAGTACCCTTTACACGTGTCCTATATAGTCCTTATTATATAGGTACTATTATTATGCCCAATGTACTGATGAGAAAAGCAGAGGGTCAGAGATGTTAAGTAACTGGCCTAAAATCACATAGCTACCACAATTCTAAAACATCTACTCCTTGCCTCCCTTTCAACCTTTAACTTGCACCACTTTCCTCCTTACCCTCTATATTCTAGTCACAGTGGATTTTTTTTCTTTCCCAAAACTACAAAATAACCGCCCCCCCCCAAAGTCTAGCTCAGTCTCACCTCAAGGCTTTCACACTGGCTTTTGTCTGGAATGCCTTACAACTTTTGCAGAACTGGTTCTTGCTTTTTATTACATGTCACCTCCCAGAAGTGTTCCTTGTCCACCGATCTAAAACTGCCCCCCCCAACCTTTCTTGATCATGGCCTTGATCATGTTCTTCCAAGCACGTATCGTTTCTGGTGATTTCTCACTGATCTATGTGTTTGTTCTGCTAGACCACACCGTTGCAATATAAGCTCCAGGAAAGCAAGCACCTTGTCTCTGCTGTGCACAGCTGAATCTCTGGAACCCAGGACAATGGCTGGCAATTGGTGAGCACTCAAGAAATATTTGTTGAATGAGTAAGTTATTCCAATATTCATGCTTTTTGTCTCTATTCCATGTGACCTCTCTAAATTAGGGCTTACAGCACTTACAGTTTAACCATATAACTTAGCCATTATGTATTTTAGGATTTCGTCATATTCTATTTGCTATTGTTGCATTCACAATCACTTACAACCTGTGTGTGTGTGTGTGTGTGTGTGTGTGTATTTGTACATGCGTCTAATCACTGATTCACATGAACTAGCCTTGTCTTTCCAGTGAAGAGCTTGTGGTCAGAGGTTTATCTGCCCTTCCTATTTCACCCAGCAGAGGACTGATCATACAGGGTCTCAAATAGTTGTTGCGTGAACTGATAATTTTGTGATTCTGAGTGAGATGAGTGATGTCTAGTTTACTTTCTTTCTGGTTTGTGGAACCCTATTCAGGAAGCATCCTGGGCCTGGGATCAAAGTTTTCAGGTTTTTGTGTCTCCCAGCAAGTGATTGCCTGGTGTTGTCCAGCCCAAGTCCTGAGCCTGATGGCATTTCCTGTGGGGGGTGGGGGGTTGGTGGGGGTGGGGGTGGGTCCTAGGCTAGTGGCCCACCTAGGCTGGAAATAATCAGAAGCAAGATATTAAAAAAAAGTAACCCCTTCTTGTGATTATTTTCTACCTGGTTAAACTAAAGAACTGAAGAAACATTTGAACTTGGAGAGTACAAGAAGAATGCTCACTAGTAGGCCAATATATTCTGTGCCTGGAATGCATTTTCTTGAATTTTATATTTGGGTTTTTTTTTTAATGTTTGTTTGTTTATTTATTTATTTATTTATTTATTTATACATACTGTAGTATTTATTTATTTATTTCCTGACAAAATGACTTCTAGCAAAATGCAACAAATTTTGTCTTTGAAGTCTAAGCAATCTTTTCATCCTTATACACTTTTAAAATGGCATTATAGATGTTGAATGTTTCTTTATTTTAGAGAGACAGAAAGAACATGAGTGGGGAGGGGCAGAGAGAGAGAGACACACACACAGAATCTGAAGCAGGCTCCCGGCTCTAAGCTGTCAGCACACAGCCTGATGTTGGGCTTGAACCCAGCAACCGTGAGATCATGTCCTGAGCCAAAAAGTCAGATGCTTAACTGAGTGAGCCACTCAGGTGCCCCAAAATTCTTATGATTTTATTGTTATATATAGGTCTCATTTCAGAAAGCATTTAAATTATTGATAAATATATACAATGTCCAAGTTAACATAAAAAATGAAGGTAGAAGAAAAAAAGATAGTGAAGAGGTGACATAAAATGGGCCTACGTAGAACTGGAGAAGTTTATTCTGTATTAAAACTCTACAGTATTTTTCAGGTGGGCCACACATCTGCCTTTAAACTTTCTTGCCATCAACACCCAAGACATTAATTCTCATTTCAATATATGAGTGAATAACAATCTAGTATTTCTTTTTATGGTTATTATTTTGAGAGAGAGAGATGGAGCACGAGCAGAAGGGGCGGAGAGAGAGGGAGAGAGAGAATCCCAAGCAAGCAGGCTCATGCAGAGCCCTACGCAGAGCTGATGTTGCAAACTGTGAGATTATGACTTGAGCAGAAATCAAGAGTCAGATGCCCAATGATTGAGCCACCCACACACCCCAAAAATCTAGTGTTTATATCAATCATACACATCTATATTAAAAAAAATGTGCAGATGTACTAGCAACAATAACAACCTCATTACAAAACAAATTTCTAAAACACTTAGGGCAATATTTTCGTGTTTAAAAATGATCAATATTCCCTTTCTTCTCCCTTTCCACTAATAGTCCTAGGAGAGAAATCCTGTTATTAAACAATCTTTAACTAAGCAGGGCATATTCTAATTCTTGGGGCATTTCCAGCAATTTTTTGCTAATTGTGAATGACAGTGAGTAGGTAGTCCAGATGAAAGGGAAAGAAATGAACGTTACTAAAAGACTTACGTGTCGTCCGTAAATGTTATTCCAAAGTACTCCTTTTCTTTCAGGTTGAAATGTGAAGCCACAAGGTCCAGCAATTCTCTTGATAAAAGTTTGGGCTGTCAAAATAAAATGTTATCAGAAAAGCAATTTCGTTGCCTCACTCTCTTTTTGCTACCACCCTTCTCTGTCCCAAATAGTTCAAAGCAGCTTTTGTTTGTTTTTAAATATCTGCCCCCTTTGGCTGCCTAGGTTAATCTACTATAGACCATTCTCCAAGAGATTGGGAAGGGGGAGAAATGGTAATAGAAACATCAATGAGATTGTCAGTTTCATGTATTTGCCATTCAGTCCAGTAATTTACTTTTTCCTCCCAGGGGACAATGTGTTTACTAACATGATGATGTTTTGGAAAAATACTTTTTTTAAAAGTCATTTTGAATGTTTATTTTTATTTATTTTTGAGGGAAAGAGAGCATGGGTGCACCACCAGTGGAGGGGCAGAGAGGGAGGGAGGGAGGGAGAGAGAGAGAGAGAGAGAGAGTCCCATAGCACAGAGCCTGCCATGGGGTTCAATCCCACAAAACATGAGATCATGAACTGAGCCAAAATCAAGAGTTGAATGCTTAACCAACTGAGCCACCCAGGTGCTCCTGAAAAAATACTCTTTTATAGGCACTATGGTGCTAGTGACCAAGACAAAGAATATCAAACACCTCACTACGTGGACTGTAGGAATATTCTTGCCTGCTGGGTGCCAGTTGAAGAGGCTGGAGACCCAAGGCTGTGGGATCAGAGATAAAACTATGACTCTACTACTCGTTACCATTTATTGTCCAAAACTCCTTCTATCCATTATCTCACTTTGTGCTCAGGATGAGCCTATGAGATAGGGGTTCTTATTGCCCTTTTATAGATGAGGGGGCCAAAGTCAAGAAAAACTAAGCACCTGGATTGATGTTACAGTCAGTAAGGGCAGGGAATTGAACCCAGTTCTGTCTGATTCCAAAGCCTACGCTTTTCATCTCTCTCTCTTGAGATGGAGTGATCTTACCCATTGCATATACGATTGTCACCAGTGTTTCCTAAACACTTAGAAGAAGGATCTAATCTATGAACTTTTGAGAAGCACTGGGCCTGGTGGCAAAATGCATGTTTTGGAATCAGGGGGAACATCCCGGGTGATAGCAGACGCCTGATTTGCAGGAACAAAGGAAGGAAAGGGTGATATGCAAGAGGGCATCTACATAGACTCTTTCTGAACTTAGAGCCAAACAGTTTAGGGCTCATTATGGTGGTTTGAGAGTTGGATGTCTGTTGCTGGGGAAGAAAGAATGGTCATGATTAAAAAAAAAAAGAAAAAAAGAAAGAAGAAATAAAGAAACAGGCAGAAATCTGGACTAAAAGGTCCACTCTGGCTAAACAGTGTTGACTATTTTTATTCTAATTGAAGCCTATGCATAGTGGGTGAGAAACGAGCCACAGAAGGGAGAAGAATTTAGGTTTGGTCAAAGGAGAGAGTTCTGGCTATAGCTACAGTGTGGCTATCAAAGGGAATTTCCACAATTTCTTTTTAGGTCCTTGGTCCACAGTGTTGAGTAAATGAAGAGAGAAGGATCAACAATTAAAATATCACCACTCATATACTCCATATATATTACAAAAAGATTTCATTCTCATATGTAATCTAGCTTGATTTTAGCCATAATTCTTTGAGGGAAAGTAAGAAGTCTCAATCCTGGTGCACAGCTGATGAAGTGGGGTATTTAACCTGGACACTGCCGTGTGGCAGCAAAGCGGCAGGATGCAGGTTTGCAGCTGACAATAACCCTTTCGGAGAAAGATTACAGTGCTCCGTTTACCCACAAGAGGTTCAGAGAAGTAAAGCTACTTCCTGGGGGTCACACAGCTACTGACGGTCAGGGCTGAGATTAGAACCCAAGGGTCTCCAATCCACATCCCCAGGATATAACTATTCTCACAGGTAGACCAAGTCATCTGACTTAGCAGCTGTCCTTTTGCCCCTCAAACAATCCCAAGTCATTGGCACAGATAAGTGAGTAGCCTGAAGAGAGGCCATGAGGCTCACAGAGGGAACCAGTCAGTATGGGCTGTCTCTTCATGGGCAACACCTACCTGAACCAGCAGCTCCAGCCTCCTATCATCCAGGAGGTGCACCTGGCAGTGCCTGCCCTCTGTCATCTGTGGGGACAAGATAGCAAGAGTGGCATCAGTGCTGGGGCTGGCAAGCAACCCTCTGACCTCGATTTATAGTTTGTTTTACATGTGATGTGTTCAGCCTAAAAATGCCTTCAGTTGAGTCAATCAACAGCTTCGATCACAAACAGACTCATGAGGCAGCATTAGCTGTTGGATTAGTCAACCAATCAATTAATTAATTTACTCTTGGATGTAAAAAAGAATGAAAAGCAAAGACAACCCAATATATTGAAAAAATAATGTCTATATAGTGTATACAAGATTATACTATGAAAAGTTCGTTTCTTTCCTAGAGGAAACTACCACATTTATCATTGAATCAATATTTTGTTTTTCAAAGGAAAATTCCTATATTCATTGATGTATTTTAATAAATAGAATACATGCATAATTGTAAAGGAAAAGATGACATTACAGTTAAAACTGAAAGTCTCCATCTCTGAAACGTCTGTCCCCTTTATAGTATATCACTACCATAATTAAGAACAATTACGAACACTTAAGATACATAGTTAAGAACAATATCCATCAGCATAAATTTCTAATTATATTTATTGTCACTTATAATTACAATACTGGGAAATATTCTTTGTCAAATATTTAAACAATACATAGAATACAAAGATCCCCCTTCACTAACTCACACTCCACAAATCATTTTACCTGTAGAAATCACCACCCTGTGAGTTTGAGGATAATCCATACAGACTGTTTTTACATGTATGTTCAGATATAGATATATACATATTTTCCAAAAATTCAGAGTAAATGGTTTGCTTTGAATATTGTTATATTGGACATTACCTGAGTGAGAAAAAAGCCAGAGCAAGATTTAAAATAAGGTCTAACTGAACAACAACAAAAAAAGTCATCTTTTCTAATACTCTCCTATACAATGGGAAGAAAGAAATAAATACGTCAGTTCAAATCACTTTACTTCTTTTGTAAAACCCACAAAAACAAACCCCAAAAACATCTACTATGGAAAGAGAAAAATCAAATACTCAAAAGATCAACTGATACAACATGAATCCATTAAGGAGTATGTCAAACTCGTACAATATTTCAAGTTACTCTGTTATCGCATAATCCAAATGAATTTTATTTCCTGATTTTAAAAAAGCATCTTTTTTTCCTTTCCTTTTTCCTTTTTCCTTTCCTTTTTCCTTTTCCTTTGCTCAGAATAGTCAATTTTCCTTTTGTCAACACATAATTCTATCCTAGAGAATTAAATAGTAAATGTATTTTTGTGTGTGTGCATGTCTGCCCATCTCATGACAATCACAGTCAGTGGTGGCCATGTTTGTACAACTTGGTCCTAGCCCTTCAGCCTCAGACTTCAGCTGATTGGACCAGGGAACAGACACCTGACTCAAGCTGGGCCAATCAGAGCCTCAGTCCAGAGAATCTGGAATTGAGTCAGAGAGGATGAGAAAGTGGTTGCTGTAGGGGCTGTGGTGTGTGGACAAAAAGGAAAGCAATCTGCAGAGAGAATGAAGGAGACAAGCAGCTGGACGGGGGCAAGAGAAATCATGCAATCTGAAAGGGAAAGCTCGAGAGAGTTGCTGTCTGGGTTCCTAACGTCTTTCTAGTCACTTGTAGTCACTTCGGCTGGTTCGGGTGAATTCTTGTTCTTGAGTTCCATGAAACACCTCTGTATTCTTTTAATAAATCCACTTCTTCTTTCTTATTGAAACTAACTTCAGTCAGATTCTGCTTGCAACTAAAAGCATCTTTGTAAGATACCACAGGTATCTATACCTAAATCAGAACAAAAGGTTTCCAAAGGATGGACTCCCCACATGATATCATTAATATAGAAAAGTCACCTACTCATAATCACTGATCAACAAATACAACAGCCAAGAGAAAGGCTGATGGGGGGTTGGGGAATGAACAAACATCCCAGTAGGTGAAGGGACAAGTCGCCACATAAGACAAGCTGGAAAAGGGCAATGCAGATGAACCGGAGGGGAAAAAATGCTACAGTTTTACGCCCACACTGGCACATCCATGTTCAGTATTCACCGAGCCCTTTCCTCTGTGGGAGGATGCCTCCTCGGGGAGGCCAGAGTACTGCTTTGATCACCTCCAAGCAATAGAGAGGCCCGCCCTTGTCACTTGCTTAAATCAGAGGTTGAAAAGTTGTGGATGTATTTTTTTTTTTTTGTCAGAACAATGCTTATGAATAAATTTTAGTTGATGACATTAGAAATTAGAAGATGCCACTTAAGAAAAATGTAGATGGTATGATCTGGAAACACTGGGCTGGATGTCCTCCATGGCAACATTTGGCCAGGGTAGGGCAGAGCAGCTCCCTCTTTAGATGGGGTTTGTGGTCTCTGCTTCCCCAAAATTTATTATCCGCCAGGTTCCTAGGAGTCCTGTCATGAGAATAAGCAAACCCCTATTTAAGTTCACATGGTACCAGGGAAGAGACAAAACAATGTCAAATGAGGGCCTGCTGTGCACCAGGCCAACTGCCTGACACTTGACCTTCATTAACATATAGTATTTCAACTACTATGCAAGCCTATGAAAGGGGCATCCTCATTTTGTTTTGTATTGTTTTGTTTTGGGGGACATCCTCAATTTAAGCACCAGGAAACCACGGCCTGAGAAATGATGTAAGTTGCATAAGCATTCTAAGCCAGACTTGGGCTCAAAATCATATTTTATCTCTTACTAGCTGTGTTACCTTGGAGAAGATACTTAACCTTTCTGAGCCTCATAAGCAATGTCCTGGTAGCTTTCTTTTTTTTTTTTTTAATTTTTTTTTTCAACGTTTATTTACTTTTGGGACAGAGAGAGACAGAGCATGAACGGGGGAGGGGCAGAGAGAGAGGGAGACACAGAGTCGGAAACAGGCTCCAGGCTCTGAGCCATCAGCCCAGAGCCCGACGCGGGGCTCGAACTCCCGGACCGCGAGATCGTGACCTGGCTGAAGTCGGACGCTTAACCGACTGCGCCACCCAGGCGCCCCTGTCCTGGTAGCTTTCAATCTGATACCCCTGAGAATGAAATAAACCACTTCGACAAAGACAATTATTATACTCCTTATTTGCCTAAAATTTAAAAAATAGCTAATAAACCTTCCTATAATTCATTTATTCTCCTATCAAAAAATTTTTATTTTTTAATTTAGAGAGAGATGGAGAGCATGAGTCGGGGTGGGGGGCAGGGGGAGACAGAGAGAGGGAGAGAGAGAGTCCCAAGCAGGCTTTGTGCTGTCAGAGAGGAGCCCAGTGAGGGGCTTGATCCCATGAACCCTGAACCCTGAGATCATGATTTAAGCTGAAATCAAGAGCCAGATGCTTAACTGACTGAGCCACCCAGGTGCCCCTAAACATTTTTCTTTTTTCTTTTAAGTTTATTTATCTATTTGAGAGAGAGAGAGAGAGGGAGAGAGAGAGAGAGAGGAAATCCTAAGCAGTTTCCACACTACCAGCACAGAGCCTGATGCGGGGCTCAAACTCATGAACTGTGAGATCATGACCTGAGCTGAAACCAAGAGTCGGACACTTAACTGATGGAGCCACCCAGGTGCCCCCAGAATCACTTTTGAACTCCATAGACACCATCCAAACATTTTCAGGCTTGACCCCTCCCCAGTGGCACCCCTCCTCACGTGGAATAAAAACATCAAAAAATCATCTCTTTGGAAAGTTTCACTTACCACCCACACAGACTTGATACCCTTCCTGCCACTTCCTCTTCCATTCAACCCCAGGAAGATGAAGATTAAAAATCGTACATATTGGATTAAATCTCCCACCTCAGTCTGTGGCTGCCCTGTGTTTGCTCCCCAGTTGGTGGAGTGGGTCCTCTGATGCTAAGCGCTGGGTGCTGGTGGAAGGACCTTGTCCATCTGGTCACCGGTCAAATGAGGAAGAGCAGAGGGAAGTGAGAATTGGGCACAGGCCAGACCTCTGGCTTCGGGGTGTGCCCTGAGGCCCTGACCTGTAGCCCATAGTGGGGTTCAAGTCTGTGTGAAAACGCCCCACCCCCAGCCCCCAATACCACGACCTGATTTAGGAGAGAAGAGAGGAGGAAGACTTGGTAAGAAATCCAAAGGCGAGTCCAGATAGGGCAGTGTGGGACCATTCATAACAACCAGGGTCAACTCATAAAGTAAGAGGAAATCACAACTACAGAAAAAGACCAGAACCTCAGCCCTGCTTGGGTTTTGCACTAGTGGTTCTTTGGAACAAGGAAATACGAAAGCTTGGTAAGGGAAGCGGCAAGCTGCTTTCTTTTTTTCTTTCTTCTTCTCTCTTGCTCTTTTGACCTTTTCTGAAAGCCTAGCATGAGAGGGTCTACCCCATAAAAATGACTCCTCAGGATTTTTTGCAGGGTGACCCATCCGAAGTCTAATTCGCCATCATCCCTTGCCTGGATATGTGCAAAACCAGCTGTCTAACCAGGCTCCATGCTTTTATTTGAGTCCTGTAAGGATCCAAACTCCACATGGCTATGCCTCTCAAATACAGGTGAAATCCCTTCACTTTCTTGCTTAAAATTGCCCAAACTCCTTACCTTGTCAACAATGTCCACACAACCAACCCCTTACCTTCTCTAATTTTATTTCCAAGCCATCTGCCTTTGTACTAACATACCATCCACACTGGCCTTCTTTTCGTTTTCAAAATGAAGGTTGTTCCTCCTTTGAAATTTTGCATGTGCTGTTCCCTCTGGAATGCCCTTCCCTGGGTCATTGCATGATTAGGTCCTTTCACATCTTTCAGATCTTAAATCAAAAGCCACTGTTTCTAAGAGGACTATCCTCAGAATAAAGTGGAGACTGGATACTCTCTCATATCATGCTGCTTTATTTTTATAGCTAATACTTTTTGTTAGTTTTTTGTTTTTCTGTCATCTTTTTTTTTAAAGCTTATTTATTTATTTTGAGAGAGACAGAGAGAGTGTGGGGGACGGACAGAGAGAGAGGGAGACAGAGAATCCCAGAGAATCTCTGCACTGTCAGCAAGGAGCCTGATGTGGGGCTCAAACTCACGAACTATGAGATCATGACCTGAGCCCAAATCAAGAGTCGAATGCTTAACCCACTTAGCCACCCAGGCATCCCTCTGTCCTTATCTTTCACCATCAGAATGTTAAATTTCATGGCAGAGACCTTGATAGATTTGTTCACTACTGTATCCCCAGGGCCTAGAACAGTGTCTGCAGGGTAAGGATGTGGTCAATAAATACCTGAGTGAAGGAACGCCTTTACTGCTCAGAACATAGACACAGTTAATAATGAAATAAGTTCACAAATGATTTAAATTTGCATAGCATAATGTAAAGTGAGGATGTTCCGAAACACCTCCCAAGCCTTGGCCCAGACAGACTCTCTACGTAACAAACAAGCTTTCTACCCTGAAAACAAGGTGTGCTATTAAACTCTTCATCAGATGAGATATTCTGGAAGAACTGGAGAGAGGTAGAAGGGTGTATCTAGGACGTTCTTACTTTGGGATCTATTGAGTGGACGGAGTTTTATATTTCACCCAAATGATGTCAATCCTAGCTGAACAGGGGCTCCTTTATATCATCTCTGGGTGTTGACTGAATATGAGCTATTGACACTCCCGTTCAGAGAATGGCCTAGACTGACACAGATGTCTCCATACCGAGTCAGCTGTGATTTTCCTTCGAGTTCTTTCAAGATGGTGCCTACCCTCCCAATGTGCAATCATTGGGAACCTCTTTCACCATTCTCAACGAACGATTCTCCTAGCTTCTATAACCACTTACTGTGTCATGTGAGTGCACGTGCAAGTTTCTCCTCTCATGCTACTTACATTCCTAGGAGGTGAAGAGTTTTACAACTTAGATTTTGTAGATGACAAAAGTGAAGTGCAGAGAGGTTAGGTAACTTGTCTTGAGTCATGTTACTATGAACTGGGGTGGAATCTCAGGTTCCCTTAGTTGCATAGGAGCAGGACTCCTGTGTGTCTTGTAGGTTCACTGGGAGTAGAGGGCAAAAGGGAGGCAGTGAGAGAGAGAGGGGCAGGTGGCATAAAAGCAGCAAAGGGAGAAAGGAAAATTGGCTGGGTGACGAGAATGATAAAGAAGCGGAGAATTCCGTTTTCCAAAGACAAAACTGGGTAACTGAGTGATCGGACTTAGGAAAAATGTTAACAATAATTAATGGCCATTGACTGCGTGCCTGGCACTAATCCGAGCCCTTTCCTTTATTTACATGGGCTGTTTAAATTCATTTTCAATTATGTTTTTATTTTATTTTATCTTATTAAATTATTTTTAGTAATCTCAACTCCCAATGTGGGGCTTGAACTCACGATCCCAGATTAAGAATTACATGTTCCACTGACTGAACCTGCCACGTGCCCCTAAATTCATTTCATAACAAGCCTGTGAGGCAGATTCCAACACTAGCTTCATTTCGTGGATGAGAAAAATCGAGGCTCCGAGAAGGTAAATGACTGACTCCAACTCCACAAAGGCACAGAGATGGGAGGAGTCTCAGAAAGGTAGAAACACAGGCATTCTGACTGCAGAATCTGTGGCCTTCACTGCTATATTACTTCTGCTGTAAGGTATTTCCCATCTAATAGGCCTTATATGTTAAAAGACATAGCTGAGGCATTTAACATATCATCTTGACCACCAAGTAAAACACTGTTTTGGAAGAGCCGCATTTAGACTCACCAAACCAGAGTTTCCGGGCTCAGGTCACTATGTGGCACCGAGGCCAGAAGAGGCACAAGGCTTTTGCAATCACTATTCCTTGGCTACCACCTGGCCCTGCACTGAAAAAAAATATGGGCAGCTGCTAAAAACAGTGTCTATATGTTTGTTATTGATTTTCACTTAACATCAGGATGGACTTCATCCCCCCTGCTCCTCCTGCTTGGGCTGCTGGCTCTGTCATGCTTATGTGAACACTCTGGGCACAGGATGGCATTTATCAATGACGCTTATCATTTATTTGGGTCTGACTCCACAACACTTTGGGCTTAAGATACAGTCTAGAACACAATGCCATTAACATAGTGTCGGTCCGAAACAGGTTTTCATTCATTTGCTCGACTAATATTTATTGAGCACTTTCAAAGTGTAAGCACTGCTCTGGGTAGGAATAGACATCATAATTCTATGAGGGCCGTCTTGTGTGTAGGATGTCTAGCAACATCCCTGGCCTCTACCCACCAGATGTCAGTAACACCTCCACCCTGCTTGTGGCCACCAAATATATCTCCAGACATTGCCAAATGTCTCCTGGGGGTGGGAGTGGGGGAATCATTCCTGGTTGAGAACAACTGCTCTAGACATAAGGAGAAGAAAAGAAATTATTAACAATTAAACAAATATTTTCAGACTATTGTAAGGGCTCTGAAATAGCTCAACTAGCAACGGAATTAAGTTCTGAGCATCTGTACAACCCGTATCTTACCCTGGAAGTGTGAGAAATTAGGAAATTGATAGACAGAATTTATATTGGACCACTGTTCTTGACAAGAGGCACCCACTACAGATGGAAGGGATAACGCTGTTTTCCGAACATTAGCATTCAACTGCAAACTCCTTTCAGGCAGAGGCTGAAGAAAAGCAAACCAGGAAGGCTGGTCAGGGAACAGCCATTTTCTGCAGCTCCAGCATAAACCTGGCAAGGAATTTTGGTCAGCTTTAGCAGACAGTCTCTGGGGAGGGCAGTCTCATAAAAGACAATCGCTTATCAGATTATAGCCTGATCTCTTAAGGCTGGCGAAAAGAAAGCCCAACTTTCAAAGGAAGAAAGAAACGAAAGAAACAAAACTACGTATTATATCTGGAGCTGAAGGCCATCAGGAGCCCCCAGCCTGGTGTCTGCGAGGTATGCCAGGATTTAGAATCAGGAGGCCTGGATTGTGTCCCAGCTCTGCCATTTAACTAAGAGTAGGGCATCAATATCATGGTATCTCTCTAAATCTCAGTTTCTGCCCCTGTGAAATGAGAATGATAAGAATCAATCTTACTTAGCTTTGTTTGTCTCTTGTATTAATACAGGTTGAACCTCAAATCTACCTCAAAAGTACAGATGATAATCCTATCACCAGTAACACGCTCTATTTATTGGTTATAGATTAGGTGTTAGAGTCTGTGCTAAGTGCCTGGAGTGCATTATCACCTTTACTCTTACTCTAGTGCACCGAGTACTATGACTAGTGGAAATGATTTGTAAGCTGCTGCGTGCTATTATGTTAACTGTAAGTGGTTATTTTAAGTTGTTTAAACAATTATTTTTCTCAAGGAAAAAGTTCTCCTGGATTATTAAGAGGCCAAGCTATCAGATTTGAGTTGAAAGTCAATCTACCAGTTAAACCCTGGAAAGAGTGGTCGACCCAGAGCTGAAGATGAATGCCATTCTGATTTCTCAGGGATAATCAACAGACTAACTCAAAACTGCCATTTTTAGCTGCCCTGGTACCCAAAGCTGGGGAAACACTTATAAACCTTTCTTCTTATCTGATTGTGACCAGGGGGTGTCTTGGGCCTGACCGGCTGCTTTTGTTCTCAACCCACACGAAATGGAAATGAGTGTTATGTCTGAGTCATGTGCTTTGACATCCATGACATGCTCTGAATTCTTACAGCCACCTTGTGAAGCAGGTATTTTTGGCCCTCCGTTTCACACTGAAGGAGTAGAGACCCCAAGAAGTTGAGAACAACTTCCCCATGCTTCCTAGCTACTAAAGGCCTGAGGCAAACTCAACTAAGAGCTCACCCAACAGCAAGTGGGGGAGACAGGTGACATACTGTCATGGGCGAAGCTGCAATGAAAAGCAGGATTCTCTTTAGAAATACTCTGCGCTTTTCCAGTGAGAAACTCAGGTTAGGCACCGATGAGAGACCGTCAAATGTTTATTATCAGAAAACCATGCAGGATATATCCGCCATTCCTTTCCAGAAAGAAACATCCTCTTTACTTAAAACCAGTTGTTAGGCTGTATTTTTAGAAGTCATGGTACAGTATCGAGTCGAAAAAGAAAAGAAAAAACGGGAAGACACGGACATTGTAAACAGGAAAAGTCACCAAGTGTAACCCAGAAAAGCCAAGAGCACAGCCCACGGGCTGGGGTGGGGGATTTTAGCTTTTGTCTGCAGTTCAGGTTCGACCAGAAATGAAGTTCTCCCATCAACTTGTAGAAAATGGAAATTTTGGCTTTGGTGATTATGCAAGGAGCAAACACCCTGTGGTTTGGAAACTTTCTGCTTTGCCAACTGTCAGTTTTCTCTTCTCCCGTGAAAAACAGCCTGTAGGAATGAGCGAAAGTACTGCGTCTTTCAAAAACTTAACCGTTAAGACAAGCACAGCTCGGGTGAAGGGATTTTAAAAATAAACTGCAGCACTTGGCAATTGAAAGATATTCTAGGTACCATTTATTCACTGTACAGCCCATTCGGAAATCTGGGCCGAACGTATGCCATCCACAAAGCACATAAATCACATCTACTGCCCAGGAAACCTAAAGCTGCACAAAAATTAATTAGAAAACCAAAACCAACTTTCCATTTGTTTTGGAGTACACTTTCATTGCCGGAGCTTTCTCGCTTCCATTTTTCACCAACCCCTGTTAGAATGTCTCTGGTTTATGCTTTTCAAAGTCTCTTTGTTCTTTGTGGTCCATGTACAAGTAGAGGCTGAAATCAGTCCTTGGGAAGTTTATAAATAATACAGACGGATTGTATTAGGTTCCAGAGCACTAGCTGGGTTGGTAGAAAAGTCACATTTGGGTAGGGAATTTAGAAAAGCATCACCAAATTGCAAAAACAGAAAAGTCAAGCACGTGCTGGACAATATAGAAAATGTCTTACTCATAATGTCCAGGACTCATTTTACCGTCATGGAAAAAATGCTCCCTTCTCAACCTACAGGCTTCTAATATTTAGTGAAGAAAATTCTTGGTCACTTGGTGCAGCTTGCATTTTCAATGGGATTAAGTCTTCTTAAAAAAAAAAAAAAAATTTTTTTTTTTTACATTTCTTTATTTTTGAGAGAGAGAGAGAGAGCACGCAAATGGAGGAGGGGCAGAGAGAGAGGGAGACACAGAATCTGAAGCAGGCTCCAGGCTCTGAGAAAGGTGTCAGCACAGAGCCCGACATGGGACTCGAACCCAGGAACTGTGATATCATCACCTGAGGCAAAGTCGGATGGTTAACTGACTGAGCCACCCAGGTGCGCCCCCCTTTTTTTTTTGAGGTTAACTCAGGCTTCAGTGATTAAAATGAAACAAACAAAAAAGCTGTGGAAGGCCACAGGTCAAGGAGACAAAGGAAATATGAAAAAGGAGCCATAAGCCATTTCTGAGCCAGAACTAGAAAAATACAATGAGGGGAAAAGAATCTTTCAGGAGAGACAATGGTGATGTGGACTTGTGTCATGGCAACCCATGAGAGCCTACAGTCTCATTTTTGAGCTGGTTGTTAAGCACAACCCAATATTAAAAATTACAGCATATAAACTTACAACAAAATAAATCACATTAAAAATACAGGTAATAAAAGGCACCTGGCTGGCTCAGTTGGTGGAGCATGCAACTTTTGACCTCTGGGTCATGAGTTCAAGCCTCACGTTGGGCATGGAGCTTATTTAAAAAAAAAAAAATACAGGTAATAAATGCTCAAAACTCATCATTTTCCAGTTATTTGTGTTTTACGATTATCTTTGCTCATGAGGTTATTTATGTCTACTGAGTCAGTAGGGCAGCAATACTATTTAATGGCGGCAGGCTATTGTTCACCTCTTCCCAGTCAGATAACAGCGGTAACGTGAGGTCGGCCAAGGTGAGAGTATATACACCACAGAAATTGGCAAATGCTATATATACATCTGGGCCCTTTTCTCCAGAGAACCTCTTGTTAAACACTTACCAGAATAACCCTGGAGAAATTCAGCGGTCATGATCTCACGGTTCATGAGTTCGAAGCCCACATCAGGCTTGCTGCTGTCACCCTGTCAGCACAGAGCCCCCACTACATCCTTTGTCCTCCTCTCTCTGCCCCTCACCCGCCTGTGCTCTCTCTCTCTCAAAACAGAAATAAAGTATTAAAAAATAAATAAAATGGGACTAATGATACCTACCAACAGAGCACCTAGCCTGGCAGACAGAGGCCAACAAAAAAGATACCTGTTAACACCTTAGTATGATACCTCCCCAAATCCCCAGGACACAAGCTCACTGCTGAGGGTCTGCTGATCAAGGACTGCACTCCTTTCAAATGCTCAGTGCTGTTTGCTTTTCCTGTTCTCTTGCCACTGGAAGGGAAGTTTCATTTACTGCTGCTCTCCTAGCTCCCAAACCGTGCTGAGCCCATCGCGGGGCTTAATAAATACGTGTGGAATGAATGACTTTCCCTCTATTTCTATCTGCTGCTCTGCTTCTGAGTCTTCTCCCTCTTTCTGTCAAGGTCTCCTTGGCAAGTGAGTTAACTCCTTTGCCTGTTAATCACCAGATCGCAACCAGCTGTGGTGCTATCTTTCTGGAATCTATCAAACCAGTGGAACTCTTCTCCCTGCCGTGGGCGGCCGCCGTGACCTTACAGCATGGGTGAAAGGCATTTCCAGCTTTTTCATTCACAAGCAGAACTGAGCATGTATCATTATGCTCTGTCGGCAAGTTTCTCCCCGCTTGCACTGCTGCCGTTTGGATCTCAGTTCCGCTCGGCCTCCGGCAGAAGGGACCAAGTCTTGTGAGAGGAAATCTCACCCAACATATGCAGCTGTATCCAGGGAACCAAATATTTTCCCCTGTGGCCCTGCCTCAGCACTGCTGCTTGGACTTGCTGTTCTGGAATAGCCTCTCTGAGGGCGGTGAGGGGCTGGGTCACTTAAAAAAGCATGGGTGCTTCTGGAAAGAGCGGCCTGGATGGGAGCTTATGCAAACTCACTGGGAACTCATTAAGTTCTGGAATTCCTAGTGCCTTTTCCATCATACTTGCTTTAGTCAGGGGGATAACACAGGGGGGAGCCTGCCCACTTAGCCACTGGGTGCAGGGCAGTGGTTTGGGAACAGCCCCGCAGACGTCAGATGGATATAACGTCTCAGCCTGGCTCTGCCTCTAACTGGCTGGAGACTTCAGACAAGCCACTCAGCTACTCTCTGAGTAGCTGCTGTGACACGGGAATATTTTTGCCTCACACATGGTAAGCATTCCATAAGAAGCAGCTATTGTTACTTTTTAAAATACAGGGTACTATTTGGAAGGGTGAAGGTCAAGAGTATAGGCTCTGGAGTCAGACAGACTTGGGTTTCAACCCCAGCTCTGCTCTTCAGCTCCTGTGTGGCCTTGTTCAGGTGACCTTACTTCTTTTGAGCCTTGTTTTCCCCATCTGAAAATGCGAATACTAATAGTACCCACTTCCTAGGGCTGGGGGTGGGGGGTCATATGAGATAATATACATAAAATACTTAGCAGAGCACATGCACGTTTTAAGAGTATTATTATACCTTTCACTAATAAAAACCAAGCAATTGCTACACACACTCCTTCAGGGTAGATGTTCTCAAAGGCCATGTTCTGGCGCTAAGTAGGTCCTACTCTGCCCTTGAACTCTACCGCAGAGAAAGGAGCAAGTAATATAAATTACTATTATATTAGTACTAATGCCACTTTTCCTGTCTACAGTGCTTAAACTTTCAAAGCGCCTTCATTTCTACTTTTTCTTTTAAACTTTACAAGTTTTAACGTGCCAGAGTGTCCTGTCCCTATTTCATAGATGAGGCCACAGAAGCCTCCAAAGAAGGGATGTGACTTCTTCGTGGTCACACAGCTAGACAGAGCCGAGACTCTAGATCGTAGTTCCTGCTTTCTACTGCCCCATTCTCCTGACCTTTCCAAAATATTCACTAAGGAGTCAAGTTGAAAACAACAACAACAACTAAAATACATGTTAGCTCCTACATACGATGTTTCATCTTGTGCATTTGACAGTGGGAGGACTTTCATTAGCAGGAAATTAGAAATGTAAAGAGAATACAGTTCTCCCAACCCATGGGTCCTTTGGGAATCTTCAATGCTCCATCAGCACGTTCCTGGCTGCCTCAAGTGCTCACTTTGCCCATCCCTGAAGCCTTTTCTTAGACTAAAGTCAATGAAAAGAAATGCACTTTTAAAAAATTGGAGAATTTTGGGGCAACTGGGAGGCTCAGTTGGTTAAGCATCTGACTTCAGCTCAGGTCATGATCTCGCTGTTTGTGAGTTCAAGTCCCGCACCGGGCTCTGTGTAGACAGCTCAGAGCATGGAGCCTTCTTCAGATTCTGTGTCTCCCTCTCTCTGCCCCTCCCCTGCTCATGCTCTGTCTCTCAGTAATAAATAGACATTAAAAAAAAATTTTTTTTAATTGGAGAATTTATAACAGCCCTGGTGATGAAAGTCCTGGTTTTTCTGGCTTGAGAACTATTATTCTAACTACTGACACCTTTTGAGTCCTAGAGGGTTTAAGGCACTGGAGCAGGGAACAGTTTTATCAAAGAGACGGGATTTATTTATACAAAGAAAGTGGCCCCTGCGGTGCTGGCAGGGACTGAAAGTGGGGGACCTGCAGAAGTCACCCCTAGGTTTCCACAAACATTGTGGCTGGGAATTAGGAGTATTTGTAGAACTTTGTTTTGTTCCATTACAATGCCTTTCCTTTTGTGCTACAGGCAAGTGATGTTTCGCTCAGTTCTTACTGAGATTCATGTGTGTCTCCTTCCCCGCCTCCACAATGGTTAAGTTATTAACGAAAATGGCATGGAAGGCAACCTGGGCTATTTTTTTTTCCCTGTAACTGGATAATACTCCATTTTATTTAAAAAAGAATTTAAATGTTTATTTATTTATTTTGAGAGACAGAGAGAGAGAGAGAGAGAGAGAGAGAGAGAGAGAGAGCATGAGCAGGGGAGGTGCAGAGAGAAAGGGAGACACAGAATCTGAAGCAGGCTCCAGGCTCTGAGCTGTTACCACAGAGCCCGACATGGGGCTCGAACTCACAAACCACAAGATTATGACCTGAGCCGAAGTTGGATGCTTAACCAACTGAGCCACCCAGACACCCCAATAGTATTCCATTTTATCATTGCTTCCCTTTGATTACAGAATACCAAATTTCCACCAAATTGTCAACACTCTCCATTTTGCTGGCTTCATTCATCGATTTATTTGGTTTGCTTTGCAGTGAATGAATATTTTTTGACCACCTACTGTGTGTCAGGCTCTTGGGGATAAAATAATAACTGTGCCTTTTGTTTGGGGGGTGGGGAATCAGACAAATATAATGCCATAATGGAAGTGATCAGAAATTATTCTTCTTTGGTGTACAGATAATGAGATAGGTCATTTTAAGTGACCTTCCCACTTTCCTAATCAAGACTGGGCAGAGGTGAAAAGGGCAAATCTTTTTTTTTTTTTTTTTGTAGGTTTCTAAAAATATTTTCTTTTAATTTATTTTGAGAGAGAGAGAGAGAGAGAGAGAGAGAGACAGAGCAGGAGGAGAAGCAGAGAGACAGAAAAGAGAGAGAATCCCAAGCAAGTTCTGAGGCCATCAGAGCAGAGTCTGATGCGGAGCTCGATCCCACCAGCTGTGAGATCACGACCTGAGCCGAAATCAAGAGTCAGACGCTTAACCGACTGAGCCACCCAGGTGTCCCCAAAATGGCAAATCTTTTGCATCACTGTTCAGTAGAACTCCCTGTGATGCAGGAAATGATGTGGAGTGTGTTGGCTCTTGGATATGGCCGATCCTCTAACGATAGTGGATAATCACGTGTGTCAGCCTCAAGGCGACGTCCCAGAGGAAGAGAAAGAAAATGGCGGGCTGATTCACAGCTTCTTTAATTGCTGGCTCTGTGGCCTTGGGCATTTGATTAAACTTTTTTGAGCCATCATTTTCTCATTTGTAAAATGGGAGGATAAAATTGTAATCCTTAGCACAGATCTCCTCACCTCAAATGAACGGGATTTTCTCCCCCCACCCCTCTTTTCTTCCTGCCTGTGATAACCTGGGGTGAAAATTAAGTGATAGGACTGGAATTAAGTAATTTGGGAAAAAGCCTTGGAAAATTTGCTCCTTTCCCTTGCCTGTTGGATAACTCTGGTTGAGCAGAATAATCTGCGGGGCCCAGTAAATTTTGACTGCATCCTTCCCATGAGGTACTTTCAGTCAACAGCCCTTGGGTTTCAGGAGAACTTAGGCCGGAGGTCTAAAGTCTGAATGCCTGGCTTCAGATCTCAGCGATACCATTTTATCCAGTATGTGATTACCATCCATTCCGGGATTCACAAATAGTTATCACGCTGTCATTGGGTGCCAGAATTTATCACAGACTTGGGATATTCAGCAGGGACACAGCCAAGGAGCTCCTTTCTTATAGGCTCACTAGTAGAGGAGACAGCCAACAAAGAAACCAACCATTCCACAGGATGGTTTCAGATCACGCTGAGGACCATGAAAACAAGAACACAGAATAACGTGATGCAGGAAAATTACTACGTTAGCGTTGTCAGGAAGGGGCTACTTGAGGAAATGACACTTAATCTGTGATGGGAATGATAAGGAGTTAGTCTTGGGAATATCTGGGAAAAGAACGTTCCAGACAGACGGCCAAATAAGTGCTAATGCCCTGTGGCAGCAGTATGCCTTGTTTAAGATACATGGCACAACTTTTTTTTTTCACTATTGCACTCTTAAGGATCCTCTCTAGACATTTTTCCCCCTAGTGCTCTCCTTCTCCGTGAAATTTTGATAACACAGATATATTGTATTCCTGTTGGGTGGAGTTGAGCTTTGGAGGGCCACAAACTAGCGCAATGTCTATGGGGTTTTCTTTTGTTTGTTTTGTTTTTTGTCTCTCAAGAGCCAAGGTTCACTCCCTTGGGAGTGACGACTCATCACTTCTCAGTGATGAGACTCAGAGACTTCAACAGTTTAAGAAAAAAAAGAAAATGGCAGCAAGTGTGGCTGAAGCTTGGCCACCAAAAGGAAAAGGACAGGGGAGACAAGGTCACAGAGTTCATCAGTGGTTCTCAAAGTGTGGTCCCTACCGTCCAGAGCTTGTTAGAAATGCAGAGTGGCGCTCAGCCATCTGCTTTAGCAAGCCCTCCAGGTCACTCGGATACACGCAGAAGTCTGAAAAACACTGGGCTGTGTCATTGACTTCACTGTGGGCTGTCGTAAGAAACACGGGCTTTATTTTAAATGCAGGGGAAGGCTATTGGAGGCTTCTAGGTATAGGGGAGACATGATCTGGGGACACCTATACAAGAAAAATCCGGTTACTATGAGATTAGGGCAGAGAGGGACAAAAGCGGAAGAAAGAGAAACAAGTCCTCTGGTTCTTATCTGTTAAATGGAGATATGAATGTGACCAACTTCATAAGGTTAGTTGTGAGGAATAAATAAATGAATACATGTAAGGCACTTAGCACTGAGCTTGGCACACAGTCTGCACCCAATGCCTATTAAAACTATTGTTTTGCCTCTTACTTCTCTCTTACAAACACCTACTGGTTAGTATCCAAATACAGATACCCCACCCCCTTGAGATCCCTCTGGTTTTTTTGGCCAGTGTTGCTAATTCAGGTGCTGGTGGGCTGGTAAAATATCTCTTGGGCTAGTAAATCTGTAACATGTTTACAGGCTGCTTCAGGTCACGGGGAAGATCCATGGTGTTCTATTTAGTTTTGTTTTGTTTTGTTTTTCCCTATGAAATCTAACTTTTGGCCTAGACAATGAAACTTAATGTAAAACCCAAGCGTGAGAATCGGTTCTATCATTAACGTTGGATGTTTTTCGCATCTGTAATATAAGAAGTGCCCTGCGCGGGGAGGCAACATGGTGTAGGGTGAAGCCTGGGTGGGCTTGGACATTGGATGCCAGCCCTGACTCTGCCGGTCGGACCTTGGGCAGTCGTGTTTCGCCCCTGTAAATCGGTTTCTTTAACTGAAAAGTATGGAGAGTAACAGAACCTGGATACCTCATGGATCTGAGGCTGAAACACCAGAATGCACGGGAAGCGACCAACACAGCGTCAGCCACAAAGTGTGAGCCATGATGATGATGATGATGATGATGATGATGATGATTAAACCAGCCACAGGGGCAACGTGGCTGTGTGGACCCTTATGGAACACTGTAGTTCTGCAGGCCCCAGGAAAGGCAGAAAACATGTTTGGCTTGGAAAAGACACCAATGGGACAGGTGGCTGACACACATAAACATCCTCAAGCAGGTTGCTTTCTATCCATAAGAGTAAACTGATCTGAAATAATCTAGTCAGCTCAGGAAAACTCCCCTGGATTTCTTTATATTATAGGCTCCCGAGAGGGTCTTTATGGCGGGGGGGGGGGGTTAACTTCAGAACTGATCGAATTCAGTCAGAAGAAAGCTCCCCTCCCTTAGGCAGTCCACCTGGCCTTGCCCCTACTACCCTCCCCCCACCCCCCCGCCCCACTTCCTGCCTAGTCTTCCCTCCCTCTCTGGGCTCCAGCCACCTGGTTCTCTCCTAGTTTTTCTTCTGAGTGATATTCTTCCCACCTCAAAGCACAAGAGAGGGTGGCAAGTGCCCATCTAATGCCATTTATCCTTAAAAGCATAGACTAAAAGTCATTTTATCGTAGTAGAAGCCATTGTGTCGTTGTTACCATGAAAGACTCGGGACTCACACTGCTCAAGGCTCAAATCCTAATTTAGCTAATTTGCTAACGGCATGGCCACGAGCAAAGGACCTCATCTCTCTGTTACTCACTTTCCTGATCTGCGTGATGGATACAATAGTGGTGTCTTGCTCTGAGGTTTAAATGAGCTGGTGCATATAGCGTGTCTGGAATAGCTCCTGGCTCTGTCACTGATACGGTGTTACTTTTTCTTTTAGCTCTCTGTACTTTTCTTTGTAGTACTTCTTACAGTTGTGATTAAATAATGATGTACTTTGTTTATGGTGTCTTTCTCCAGGGACCCTATCCGCCTCTTAATCTCTCTTTCTTAGCTTGTAGCATTCGCCCTGAAAAAGCACTCTGCTTTTCAGCAGAGAGGGAGAGGGAGAGAATCCCAAGCAGGATCCGAGCTGTCAGCACAGAACCCAACGTGGGGCTCGAACTCACAAACCATGAGATCATGACCTGAGCCAAAACCAAGGAAGAGTCCGTGGCTTAACCAACTGAGCCACAAAGGCGCCCCGATGAGTAGTTTATTTTAAAAAGAAGGAAAAGAGGATGATGCAAAGCAGGATTTGTGGGTGTGTAGGAGCTCAGTACTTGTTCTAATAAAGAGGGGTGCTTGCAGCTTGAGGTGGGCGCTTGGGGATGTGCACGGTTTCCGCAAACAACGTTCAGTTGCTCTACGTCGAACTGCCAAATCTGATTTTCAGATGAATCCCTGAAGCCAGATGGCTGTTCTACTGGTGAACAGAGCAATTACCTTCAGGTTCCGCTAGAGTGACCTTACTCTCAACTCAACACAAGGCCAAGTACCAAGATGGAGCCAGCCTCCTCCACACCCTGGTTGTCGCTAAAGGTGTGACTCCTGTCCCCAGAGGAGCAGAATAAACAGCCTCGGAGGAGGAGGTGGCAGGACTCGCTCTTGGATTCTAAGTCCCTTCCACAGAGCCCGTGTCAATTCCAGGACTCTACACTTGTAGGGGCTAAAACAAGGTTAGATGCTCAAAAGTTCCAGAAAAACTCATTTCTTGGGCATCACACAGAGGCCAACTCGTTTCTCACCATTTCTCTGAAAGACACACTGTTTATGTTAGTTCTTTAGCTGGAATCCACAGACCTCTCACAGGTCTATTAATGAGGTTAGAGAGGCTTGAAAACATCGTCCCTTCCCCCAACATAACAAAATGTGTTGGTGAGAATCTTGCCAGGAAGACTTTCTATAACTTTGATCAGATTTGTATTGGGTCCATATCCTTAAAGCCATTTAGAACCAGGTCCTTTAAAAGTGGACAACTTGACCTGAAGGTCAAGGTCGAAGGCTGCAATGGACACATTGCAATTACTGATTCGTGAACTTGTGCCCAGTGACATCCAGACAAATGACTACAGGGTCGGGTAAGCCCCATGTGCCCAAAACGATGGAAGGCTGGTAAACATTCTTACAATGGCAAGATGTGCAGAGATCCAAATGTGGGGTGATGAATAACTGATTCATATTTACGCTACCGTGAACGTAAAGGGCCCTGAAAAAAATTACCCATTCATTACTGTGCACACCCTATCTTCTGCTGCTATTTTCATGACACTTTATTTCCTGTACTTGGGCTACTTGAAAAATAATACTATTAAATAATATTAAGTTAATATATTATATTATGTATATATAAAAATGTATTAGACATTATAATATATAATATATATTAAGAACCTATAATAAGAATGTATATCATAATATACTAGCTAATATTAATTGCCCTTTATTGGGGGTGGCTTCAGTGCCAGAGGATAGCTCTAATCTCAACAACCTTATAAGGTAATTGTAACGATCCCCATCAGAGGGTCAGCTCCTAAGTGGCAAAGCAGGGTTTACAGGCTAAGGTGCAGAACACTGCACTCTTACCACTTCCTCTCTCTCTGGTTTCATTTAGACAGAGCCCATCAAAAACAGAACTTTTACCAGTGGGCCGCTAGGTATGTTAGGTGTCACTGTTGCAGTCGACATTGTCTGATTTCTACCTAAATACACCCTTGTCAGTTTAGCCCTTTGACCTCAAAAACAGATGAAATTCCACTACTCACAGCCATTTCCCATCAAAAGCTTTTTTTTTTTTTAAATGTTTATATTCGAGAGAAAGAGAGAGAGTGTGCGTGAGCGTGAGTGGGGGAGGGACACAGAGAGAGAAACAGAATCTGAGGCAGCCTTCAGGCTCTGAGCTGTCTGCACAGAGCCCGACATAGGGCTTGAACTCACAAACGGAGAGGTCATGACCTGAGCTGAAGTCGGACACTTAACTGATTGAGCCACCCAGGCGCCCCTCCTGTCAAAAGCTTTTTACACTCCCCAAGAGTGAGTGGCAAATGAAATACAAGTGAAGCTTGTAAGAGCTACTGAGCCATTGGAGATTTCCTGTTCACTCTCCTGCCGGTTGAGGCTTCATAAGTGTAGTGGATGCATCTATTCACCTTTGTGAGCCCACACCTGGCCCATCATGGATGCAGTACACACCCGGGAGATATGTGTTGACTTTTAAGGAATTTGGAATCCAAGGAGCAGCGTTACATCTCAGTACAAGAGTTGTATCCACCACTCGCAAGGTTCTGATTTTTTTCTCGAGGGGATCTCAGTGTCTGATTCCAGGTTCAGTAATTTCACCATTTCCAACTCTAACCTTAGTCTGCTCCTCCCTCATCTCCTGCCATTGGCTCTTACAGGCACCTGGGTCATTGGAGCACAAGCTCTGACCTCCTTTCCAGGTGAAAAGGAAAATATCAGTGGAGAGGAAAAAAGAAGGGAGTGGAGGAGTAGGAGAGAGGACAGAGAGGAACGAGGGAGAGGGAGATGCGAGTAAGCAGACAGACCGAGCTCCAATTTTTCTGGGTGACAGGGCAGTAACCACAAATAATTAGAGGTGGAAAGGAGCCTCAGCATTAGTCTAACTTCTACACCCACAAATGTGGACCTGGAGGCCTGGATGGGAAGAAGTAAGTCTCCTAAGGCCACAGAGCAGATCAGTAAGTGGCAGAGTTAGACCTGGAATCCAGGCCCCTCTCTGTCCACTGTGCTGTTCAGCTACGTCCCACTGTTCCATCAGAAAAAGATTCTCTATTACGGAGGGTCAGTTTCTCACTAATTCCATTCCTGCCTTGAAAACCTGAATATAAATGCATCAAATTGAAAAGGTGGCATTAAGTAAAATCTTGAACATAAATACAAATATTGCTGACTTATTCACTGTAACTCCCAGGGACAGAAGGAAACAAAATCAAAAGAGAAAATAAACCAGTGTAAGAGAACAGAAGTGAACCTATCTTTACAGCCCCATCTACAAAGGCTTCCTTTAAGAAAAAAAAAAAATCTAAAATAAACAGAATGTGCCCAATATCTTGCTTTTTTCCACTTGCTTTTATTGGAACGATAAACTGTCTGCCTATCCTTGCCAGATTATATTAACATATGTTAATGTATATTTTAGCCTATATTCAGCTTTATCTTTCTAGTTTAAAAAGCTATTCATTCAAAAATGTTTGCAGTTTTTCTTGGTGCGCCTGGGTGGCTCAGTACGTTGAGTGTCTGGCTTTGTTTTTGACTCAGGTCATGATCTCACGGTTTCATGCGTTCAAGCCCCACATTGGGCTCCGCTCTGACCGCTTGAGGAGTCTCTCCCTCTCTCTCTGCCCCTCTCCTGATCACTGTTTCACTCAAAATAAATAAACTTAAAAAAAAATGTTGCAGTTTTCCAACATTAAGCAAAAGAAAAAAGTCTTTATCCTTTTTTTAAAGTAGGTGTCATGCCCAGTGTAGAGCCCAACACGGGTCTTGAACTCATGACCCTGAGATCCAGACCTCAGCTGAGGTCAAGAGCTACAGGCTTAACCAACTGAGCCACCCAGGCACCCTCCCCCTGCCCCCCCCAAAAGTCTTAATTGGAGTTTCGTGAAATCCATATCAGGGACAAACAAAGGTCTCCTACTTGAACTGATCTTGACCCAGGCCTTCACTAAGAACTCACTAATATTTTTAGGTTCCTACAATATTTTCAAAGCAAGGAGAAAGTGTTTGAGTATGTTGTTACCTAGTACTACAGCTTGTGGTGAAAGTGACAGGACAGCGGGTTCCTTTTCTTGGGGTCTTTCACCCACTTGCCTGTTGGTTTTTGCCAGCAGTTGTAAGCAGTGAATAAGAAGCAAAACTTCATCTGGGATGTAGTTTCCACATTTGTACTCCAAGACAGAAATGCATACACGAGAAATAACCCCAGTTGCATGTAATTCAGAGAGGCTGGAAATTAGACAAAGCAATCAGCTGTTCCTAGAAACAACACAGTGGTGGACAGAATACAGAATCAGAACTCTGAAGACTGTAGGCTGTGCCCTGCCCTTAATGGGACGTGAGATCTTCAGAACATTCTCCCACTACTCTGAATTTTAATCTTGTCAATGATAGAATGAAGGGACCAGATAAAGCGACTTACAAGGTTTCTTCTGGCTCCAATAATGGCATAAACGTACCTTACAAGTCTACTCAACCAATCTTATTTGTCCACCACCCATTCCCTGCTCTCCCAAAAGTAATTGAGTCCCATGGCAGGGGGTGTAGTATCTGTGGGTAAGGACCTCCCTTCTAGTAGCCACCACTTTGGAGCCTGTAGGCTCCAAATGGAGGGCTGAATAAATGATACACTGGAATACACAGAATATTCTTTGGACTGGGGTTTGGAATGTCTGGGAATATTTTAGATCTTCTGCTAAGAAGTATAGTTTCTGATTTCTGAAGGGGCTGCATTGCAAGAGAGTTTAGGGAGGTTCTATGGCCTGAATCTAAAGAATTGGATCATCTAATGTGAGACCCTGTGTCACCATAATGCCAGTCGGAAAAGCAGGTCAAAGGACTACATTGTGGATAAGACTATATTCCCTTCTAGACCTTCAGGTCATTAGATACCTTTAGATAGAGCTGATTTAGAGAGCACTGATTTGTTTCTCAGGCCACATGTGGTGTTATATTATGGCAAGGGGGTATTATCCCAGTCCCTATTGTGATGTATTTATTTCCTTGAGGTTTCTCTTCTGTACCCAATCCTACCCACTTCCTCCACAGACTTCCTTCTATACCCAAGGGTTTTGCAGTCTCCTGGATGAGACAATTTCCTTTGTTTTCTAAAGTCAACCCAGATTTCCCTCCCCTCCTCCATATCCAACATCTACCTATCAGGGCAAAAAAAAAAAAAAAAAAAAAAAAAAGGACACTCGGAGTTAAACTCGATGAGTTTTACCAACACCACCTTACAAGGAAGGAAATAAAAAAAAAAAAAAAAAAACAGCTTCCCTGATATTAGGATGTAGAACTTCCTCTGACAAATCATGCAAGTTTTATGAATTAATTGATAGCCATCCCCCAAAATGATATTCCCAAGGTCACTGCCTTGAGCTGCTCAATTCTGATCACATAGAGTCTTCACCATTAACTAGACTCAGGGGCAAAATTCACTTTTCCTGCTTCTTTTTTCCAGGCAAGACAGGGACAGACATTAATAGGTCCTTTTAGAAAGGCTACTAATGAGTTCTAGATCCCCACAGAATCTTTGCTGCCAAGCGCTCACAAAGATAGAGAAGGCTCCAAACACATTGTGCCGAGGGCATGATTAACAACTGGAAATCCAAAAGCATTTTCGTGCTGCTTACTGACATAGTTCCTGCCGTCTCCCTGTCCTTTCCATATTCATAAAGGAGCTCAAGCCTTCAAAATTAACAACCACAAAAAAAGAAAGTAAGTAAGACAGAAAAGAAAAAGGGTTGGGGGGTGGGGAGCGGTAAGATAGAAGAACACACTTTAACAACAATTGCCAAAGTTCCAAAGTAAAAACAAGAAATCCCAACTAAAAACAAAGTAAAGTTCCCTTTTAGGACCTTTGAGGGAGCAGAGATAGCATTTAAAACAATGACAGGAAAACCCTCCAAAAGATGGGTGTTTGGACCATCTTCACTTTGGTATCAAACTGGAGCATTTCCAATTTTCTTTGGAAGGAGTAATTTTTTTGCAAAGAGTGGAGATAAACTTTTCTTGGAGTTTCCTTTTCTGAAAGTTAGATTCTGGAACATTAGTACGTAGATTACTCCACCGCTGTATAATATTAAAATCTGCCCAAGATTTTCCTAAGAAATGCCAGTAAGAGCTCACAAAGCACAATTACACTGTCAGAATATTGTAAGAGAAATTGTTCTTACCTCCGAACCATGATCTCGGCTCATTTAAAGGGACTGGAGAGAATGTGCAGGACAAAGGACACATGTATTAAGCACTTGTGGTGTGTGTGTGTGTGTGTGTGTGTGTGTGTGTGTGTTTTCTCCAAATACAAGCTGGTGGAAGTAGGGACCTAAAAACCCTGACGCCTTCCGCTGCCATATAATCGCAAGGAAATGACCTTACCGTTTGTTGCTTTGATTAGAAACAAAAGCCTTTCAACATGAGTCAGGAGAGCAACAGGGAGGAAAAAAACCCAAAACTTCTATTTCTTTTGGCTACCTAAAGTTTCTCTTCATTACATCTTTAAAATACACGAAGGAACGCTGTTTACTGTTCTCTAAACATCACGGATGATGCAAGATCGGGGATGGATAATCATTCATAGGTGGGCTATGCTATCTAAGAATCCAAACTTCACTTTTGGCTCTTCAGTCGGTACACATTCTGCACAAGGCAGGTGACTTAATGCTATAAACAGAAATAATATGGAACTCAAACTGTGTACTCATAGCCATTTTATGTCACCAGCGTTTACACTTGGAAAGAGACCCAGAATTCCACAAGACAATCTTAATAGCAGTCAATGGTAGGGATGCCAGCCACAAACAAAAAATCTGGGCAGGATGACTGGGGTCTCACAGAAAGATCTATTTTATTATTTGCATTTAACAAAGGCATTTGTTCAATACTACTGAACTAACTCAATGGCCAGGGGAAAAATCACAGTACATTACACTCCAAAGTGGAGTGGAAAGAAAAATATACAGAATCCAGGAAAAATAATAAATATATATATATTATTTTTAGAACAGTTAAGTAATAGCTTCTGACATGGTACCATGCTTCTCCCATCCCCCCAAAAAAGAACCTTCTGAAATTTTGTGCAAGTGTGTGGTATGGTTAATGACATGAATTCTAGACTCAAACCCGGGTTTTGGTAGCTGTTTGTCCTTGGAAAAGCTACCTGACTTCTTTGAGAATCCATTTCCTCTTTAGTAAAATGGAAATAAAAATCCCTGTCTTATTAGAGGTGTTGGAGGAATTAAATGACATGATGCATGCAGAACACAAAGAATTTGCCTGACAGATAGGCATATACCACATGTATTTAATGAGGAAATATTCCGCCCTTCCCTCTACCAAAAGATATCTTACCCCTGAGCAGTAAGTGATTTTACCTTGAAGTCCTTTCAAAGACTCTGCTTACTTTGAACCACAATATACAGTCTGAGAAGGCACAATGGCCTGAAACAATCTCAATCAGTGCCAAATTTGGATGCTTATATGGGTCACTTGATGAAATCAGTGGAAAAGATGGCAAACAATTCAATACAGACTTAGTAATTATTTGTGGGCATGGGATCTCACAATTGGAGGGCCTGGACATTAGAATAAATGAGTTGAAAGAAAGAAAGAAAGAAAGAAAGAAAGAAAGAAAGAAAGAAAGAAGAAAAAGAAAGAAAGAAAAATGGAATAAATGAATCACTTATACCTCACTTTAAAAGGCCATGCTGTGGGTGGTTAGGCTGGAAGACCATGGATGGGGGAAGGAAAAAAATGTCATGCAATAGTTTTCCCAATGAAATACCATATATGGAGATTTAAAAAAAAATGCTGTAGCTCAAATGCCTTCGGCAGGAGTGACTCCAAGGAGAGCTACAAGGATGAGTCCAGGAGGGGCTTCTGTGTCAGGACCAACACATAGGTGCAGGTGAGGAGGCTGAATAAAACCACTTCAAAAAGAGGGACAGCACCAGGCAACTATCACTCAAATTATCAATTTATAGAACAAATGATCTAAAACATTAGAAGCAGATATTCCACTATGTAATCTGCATTCCTAAATTTGCATATATTCAAGTTGGCCTCAAACATGTGTTTTGAATCTTCTTCCTGGGCAAATGGAGAATTACTTCATGTTTTGGGGAACCTTCTATTTGCGTATATATAGCAGTAGAAAGGCCATAACCGTCAACTTTTCTCCCTGGGTTGGAGAGCATTCTGAGATAACTATTGAGACATTTCTGACTGTACGCGAAGAGATTTTTCATGTTGAAAGAAAATCAGAGTTTGGACAACCAGTTTCAGAGTTGGGGCAACAGGATGGGCTAAAACCGGGAGGCCAGGCCAACTTGGAGGGTCAGGTGAAAGCCCACATCCCAAATACAGGGCTGGGGCAAGGTCAGGTTATGGCCATGAGAGCACGAGGGAGGATTAAAACGAGGAGACTGTCCGAGTGTCTGTTGGTTTTGCCTATTCAGAGTCTGATTCACCTTTTTCTAATAACAGATCCCTGCTCTTCTATGAGGGCATCATCTAAATGATTAGGGTGAGATTAACCTCATGCCCCCATATCATGGGATCAACATGTAATTCAGGAATAGTGAAAAAAAAAAAACCAAACCAAAAACAACCAACTCTATCCCATACTCCTCACTTAGAGGGATCAGAGAAGTGTGTTTTTGTTCTGGATTAATGCTTTGCATTAATCACAAAATGATCACTCTCATTACAGAGCACTTCATATACCGGAGAAATGCCAGACGCACCATAAGATCCCAACACCCACAGTGTACTGGTTTTCTAAAAATCTGATGGCCAAGTCTAGCTCTGAACCATTTGCCATATACTAAGAGGACAACCTTGAAGGCCAGCTCCCCTCCTCCTGAATTTAGTGAGGTTTGCACTAAAGAAAGGTGTATTTCCTTTATAACTCCTCATCCTTCTCTCCTTCCACACCCAGGACCAGCTGAGTTCATTTCAAATATTCACTGAGCACCACATACGTGCAGGGCCCTGTGAAGGAAGTCAGGATGCAAACGCTCCAGTCAAGACCCTCAAGGGATTTACAGCCTATGTTGGTGTTTTGCAAGGAGAACAGAGTGGACATCTTCTTTTTCACCTCACGGCCAGCCCTGCAGTTGAGAAATTATGCACCCCTTTCACACACAGGCTGGTTTCTGTTCATAATCTTTTATCAGTTTGTATGTCAGAGCTCTTTGGAAGCTGGTTTTTCTTAGATTTGCATTCACTCCAATAACTAGTTTTTGGGTGTCTATTAGGCACTCGGCCTAATGAGTGTGTGACCTGTGTAGTCCCTCCAGGATCCCATGCTTAGAAATGGCCCATACTTGATTTAAAGTTCTGCTGTCTTGTAATTCTTTATTTATTTTAAAAAAAGAGAGAGAGAGAAAGAGAGAGAGAGAGAGAGAGAGGGAGAGAGAGAGAGAGAGAATCCCAAGCAGGTTCCACACTCAGCTCGGAAGCCCAACTTGGTCCTCGATCCTACCACCCTGGGATCATGACCTGAGCTGAAATCAAGAGTTGGACACTCAACTGACTGAGCCACCCAGGTGTCCCAAATAGAACTTCTGTTTTAAGGGGCGCCTGGGTGGCTCAGTCGGTTAAGCGGCCGACTTCGGCTCAGGTCACGATCTCACGATCTGTGAGTTCGAGCCGCGCGTCGGGCTCTGTGCTGACAGCACGGAGCCTGGAGCCTGCTTCCAATTCTGTGTCTCCCTCTCTCTGACCCTCCCCCGTTCATGCTCTGTCTCTCTGTGTCTCAAAAATAAATAAGCGTTAAAAAAAATTAAAAAAAAAAAAAAAAAAAAAAGGAAGAGCACCGGGGTGCCGGGGTGTCTCAGTTGGTTAAACATCTGGCTTCAGCTCAGGTCACCATCTCACGGTTCTTGGGTTCAAGCCCTGCGTTGGGCTCTGTGCTGACAGTGTGGAGCCTGCTTGGGATTCTCTCTCTCTCTCCCTCTCTCTGCCCCTCCCCGACTCGTGCTTTCTCTCACTCTCAAAATAAATAAATAAACTTAAAAGGAAGAGCACCAAATACAGAAAACTACTTCATAATTTATTAGAAACTGGAACAGCATCACTGACCGATAAGGAATATTTGAAGTTTATTTACGGTCTCCTTCAGGATCACATGTTTTAGCAGTTGGAGGGGGGACACCATGTCCAGGAAAAACAACCCTGATGGAAAAGTCCATTACTCATGTTCCCCTCCAGGAAGAAAAAGAGGGAAGTTTCTTGTTCTAGGCAGATTCTCTCACTTTCTTAACCATAAATGGAAAAACAGAGGTGAAAAAGACAGAGGAAGAAAGGTAAGCAATGTGAGGGTTTCCTTTCTGTCTGCTTCACAGGACCGGTGCCATCATAAGGTTCATGCAGTTTTTCAGGCGATGGACATAAATACTACAAAATCTGATCTCATTCCCATGTTTGGAAAAAGGAAGCAAAAAAGGCCTTGGAGTTCAGAAATCATCAAAAATGTTCCAACATCCATTGAAAAGTGCATGTATTCACTTTTGTCTAATTTTCTGATTTTAAATGCTACACGCAATAAAATAATAGTCAAGAGCCCATATCTACTGAGTGCGAACTGGTACTAGGTCCAAGGCCCCATGCTTTACAGATTATCTTCTTTTATTCGAACAACAACCCTCTGAAATGGGGAGTAGTTCATCTCTATCTTACAAATGAGAAATTGAGCCTTAGCGAATCTGGCACTAAAAGTCCCCCCAGTTGGGTGTAGAACAGGATTCGAACCCAGGGCTGACATTCTTATACAGCCTTTCCATTTGGCCACTGTAGGCAATGAGCAATGTGTCCAGGGGTTAGTAGGCAGGCATGCTGCTAGGTTTCCTTCCTGTATTTCTGAAGACTCTGTTTTTGTTTTTTCTTTTTCCCCTCTCCCTTTGCATTTCTTTAAAAACGAAACAAAACTTTTTATGATGGAAAATTCCAAGCCCTTACAAAAAGTGACAGCCTGTGCAATGAACCCTCATGTATCCTTCACCCAGTTTCAACACTTATGAACACATGGCTGATCTTGTTTCATTAATGCTCTCATCCACTTTCTGTCCTTCTGTCCTTTTACTCTGAAGCAAATCTAAGCATTCAAATAATTTCATCTGTAAATACTTCAATGTGTAAGATAAGGACTCTTTTGTTTTTTGAGAGAGAGGGGGGAGCAAATGAGTAAGGGGCAGAGAGAGAGAGAGAGGGAGGGAGAGGGAGAGAAAGAAGTGGGGCTCAAGCTCACCTGATGTGGGACTCGAACTCACGAACTACGAGATCATGAGCTGAGTCGAAGTCAGATGCTTAATGACAGAGCCACCCAGGTGCCCAAAGATAAGGACTCTTTTTAAAAGCATAACCCCAATTATGTTTAAAAAAAAAAAGTAACAATATTAGTATCATCAGATTTCCAGTTGGTGCTCAAATTTCCAGTTGTCTTGCTAATGTGTTTTTTTTCAAGTTTGTTTCCATGTTGACCCGGAAAAGGTCCATACTTTACAATTTGTCGATACTTCTCCTGAATCTCTATTAACCTATAGTTTTCCCTTCCACTCATCTTGCTCTCTTTCTCTCTTCTATCTCATTGTAATTTATTTATTGAAGAAACTGAGCTGTTTATCCTGTACATTTCACCAGCTGAGTTTTGCTGATTGTATCTGTATGGTGTCATTTAACATGGTCCTCTATCCACTGTATTTCCCATAAGTTGGTTGAATCTGAAGACTCAATCAGATTCCAGATGCATCATCTTTGGCAAGATTGTCTCCAAAGATGATGCATCTGGAATCTGATTGAGTCTTCAGATTACCAAGTGTTAGGTTACCAAGTGTGTTCCTCCATTAGGAGGGCCTTCTCTTTTTTGATGTTAGCTCAATAGCTACATCATTTAATGAATTAAGGATTGCAATATGGTGACTTTCTATTTGTCACCCTTTACTTATTAGCAAGAATATTTCAGTAATGAGAAATTTCCCCTCAGGGCACCTGGGTGGCTCAGTCGGTTAAGCATCAGGTTCTGGATCTCAGCACAGATCATGATCTCATGGTTTGTGAGATCGAGTCCTGCCTTGGACTCTGCACTGACAGCATGGAACCTGCTTGGGATTTTCTCTCTCCCTCTCTCTCTTTCCCTCTCCCTCCCCATGCTTGTTTACTCTCACTCTCTTTCTCAAAATAAATAAATAAACTTAAAAAAAAAAGAAATTTCCCTTCATCTATTAACAGGTTACCTAGTGATAGGATTCATTATAGGAGACATAGGGCAAATGCTTGACTCTTTACCTTTATTTACCAGTTTTCAAGATAATGACTTGGCACTTCCAATGGTGGCCCAAATGATTTTTTAAGTATTTATAAACACTGGGGTGCTTGGGTGGCTCAGTCAGTTGAGCGTCCGACTTTGGCTCAGGTCATGATCTCACGGTTCGTGGGTTCGAGCCCCGCATTAGGCTCTGTGCTGACAGCTCAGAGCCTGGAGCCTGCTTCAAGTTCTGTGTCTCCCTCTCTCTCTCTGCCCCTCACCCACTCATGCTCTCTGACTCTCTCTCAAAAATGAATAAATATTAAAAAAATTTTTTTATGTATTTATAAACACTGCATTTAAATACATTATATGTGTTTTAAACCATTAAAAGTATTGTCTTTACTGATGTTTGAACTGTTGCATCTTGGTCAATTCTTTGGGTCAGCTCCTGGGTCCTCTGGATGTGACCCTAGAAGTCTTTGATATCTTCCTGAGACTCTGCACTGGTGACCTTAAGCCTTGAGCAGCCTCATAAACATTTACCCTGGGTGCCATACCAATATTATCATATGTGCTCCACGACATGAAAAAAAGTTGGGAAGCACTAGCTTAGGGAGTAGCCAGAATATTCCCAAATTGCATGGAGGGTGATATTGATTCCTGACCAAATCAGGCCTCTTAGGATGGAAGAAGGGGGTAAAATTGGCTCTTGGAAGCAGGCTCAGAAAATGAATGGAGAACAAGAGAACCCACAAGGGAACAAACACATCTAGTATCATGTCATGTAACCATCGTGTCTGTGCTGCATGGCCACTGCTGCCTTTGTGGTTCTGACTTCCAAATGTTTGCTCCTCCAGCTCACCACTCCAAGAGCAGGAGTGCACAGGTGCCCGGGGGCCAGGTTGAGGCCTTGGGCCTGTCCTCTGGTTGAACTGGAAGGCAGACAGAGTAAGATCTAGCCTCCTTAGCAGCCACGGTAGGAAACCTGCACGGGGACCTGCCCTTTTGCCATGTGCATGGTGGGCACCTCCAAAAGAGAGTGGGGAGCTGGCAGAACGCCAATGGGGAGTGCTGCACAGCTAAAACATGAGGCAAGCCCTCGTTGAAGGGTTTCCTGTGGCAATTCCAATTTACCTGAGTTAGGTTGGCCCTGGTGGAAGGCTATACACAAATGGGTCTGCAGGTCAACCCATCATCACCCTCAAGGCGCTAGCTTCCGAACAGCCACGACATTAATGGGACCAGCAGTTTCCACCACCTAAGTCCTCAGTTCTGGTGGCTCCCCAAATGAGACAAAAGACAGTTTCATGGTCGCTTGTGGCTGTGAAATCTCATCAAGACAATTCAACTCTGGAAAAATTATATTTAAGTTAACAAATATGGATTTAGAGGGCCAAATAAGCTCAAAGGCCTAGGGCATCTAAGATGAAAAAGAGAAAATAAATGGGGTGTCGTTTTGCTCTCCTGCCCCAAGCTTTATCCCTTGTTACAAAATAAATAAATAAAGGCCTTTGTGATTCCTTTCCAGCTTATCTAAATGCAGTACAGAACATTCATAGAAGAGAAAAGACAAAATTGCTGAAATCCACTAAATAGTAAATGGGGGAAACCACAGTATGAAATCAAACAGGATAGCAAACATAGAAAGAACTATTCCCCACTATTTCTAAATCTTAAGATGGCAGTGCATGACAGAGAGGGTAAATGAAAATGTATCTTTAGGATACTTGGATTTTAACCCAGCAATGCTCTACATAAACTTATTTTAACTATACAAGAGAATACCATACTACTTTGAGATGACATTTTCTAAGAGACTAAAATTTGCTCTCAAGTCTGGCTCTGAAAGCATGCAAATCAATTTATACTGTGATAAAATGCAGAATGTGATTCTCCTGATGTGCTCAGGCAAGAACAACTCCAGTGTTCCAAGCATTATGGCCCATAAGAAAGTTTGAAAATGGGACAGCTCCACTAATAAATGAAATAAAATGAAACAAAGGTCTACAATATAAATTTTTTGGCTAGGAGAGTGGTATAAATCAAAAGTTGTTGGCTAGGGTATGGAAAAGAAGGATTCTTGTTCATTCTACAGCAGCATAAATTGGTGCAACCTTTTTGGAAATCCAAATTATTTCCAAACAAGGTATTTATCTTGCTGAAATTCTCCCACAAATGTTTTGCATACAAAGATGTTCACTTTAGCACTTACTAAAAACTGGAAGCAACCTAAATGCCTGGTAATAGGGGACTGGGGAAATTAATTATGGTATATTCATGTCATAAAATATGATATGGAATAGATATTCCATATCACAGTTATGAAAAATAATGAGAGATCAGAACTTAAATATGTCAGTAAATAAATACATTTCAAAATAAGATGAATAGGATGATCTCACCTTCATAAAAAATTAATGTAAATATGTATGCCACTCTAGGTTTAGAAAATATCTGGTGAATATATACCACTGATAAAGTAGCTTCACTCTAGGCCATGCATTTATTTCATTGTTTAAAGTTTATTTATTTACTTTGAGAGAGAGAGAGAGAGAGAGAGAGAGAGAGGAAGGGACAGAGAGAAAGGGAGAGAGAGAATCCCAAACAGACTCCACACTGTCAGCGAAGAGTCTGATGCGGGACTCGAACTCACAAACCACGAGATCATGACCTAAGCCGAAATCAAGACCCACTGAACCACCCAGGCGCCCCTAGGCCATGCATTTCTATAACAATTGTATTAATGGATTTATGTTATGTTATGTTATTTATTTTTTTTAAGTTTATTTACTTATTTTGAGAGAGGCAGAGAGAGAGAGAGAGAGAGAGAGAGAGAGAGAGAGAGCGCAGGGGAGGGGCAGAGAGAGAGGGAAAGAGAGAGAATCCCAGGCAGGCTTCATGCTGTCATTGTGAAGCGCAACATGGGACTTGATCTCACGAAGCATAAGATCATGACCTGAGCAAAGATCAAGAGTCAGACACTTAACCAACTGAGCCACCCTGGTGTTCCTGGATTTATATTATTTTAATGATAAAAAAAACATCTGTGGTACTCAGATGAGGAGAAATATTACTTTTTACTCAACAGTAATCCTACCGGTAATGATTAGTAATCATTATTAAATGGACACACAAGACAAATACTTGGGGAGACATACTACACACTGGATGCAATGACACAGGATTACATGGGACAGATCCCTGTTCCCCAGAAACACTTTTCACAGTAACCTGGATCAACTATTTGGAATAGGATGCTTTACAGATTATAAAAAATTACATATATCCTTGCTATAAAAAATTTAAATTCAGAATTATGAATGTAGGGGTGCCTGGGTGGCTCAGTCGGTTGAGTGTCTGACTTCGGCTCGGGTCATGATCTTGCAGTCCGTGAGTTCGAGCCCCGTGTCGGGCTCTGGGCTGACAGCTCAGAGTCTGGAGCCTGTTTCAGATTCTGTGTCTCCCTCTCTCTCTGCCTCTCCCACGCTCATGCTCTGTCTCTCTCACTCTCAAAAATGAATAAATGTTTTTAAAAAATTAAAAAAAAAAGAATTAGGAACATAAAACAAGTAGAAAGCTCTCCCTTCATCCACTTACAGTTCCCCGGGGTAAAAATTTTAATGGTCTTTATTATATATTTCCATTATATAATGGTCTTTAATATATTTCCAACCCTATTCTCCCATGTAAAGGAATACATACACACATTTCTTGCATAATATCTGTATCTGTTTCACTCTCTTCACACGCACGCATGCGCGCGCACGCACACACACACACACACACACACACACACTCATCTTGTATACTGTTCTGTCTTTAGCCTTTGTTTTCACTCGAAATTATATCACTGGCAATTTGGGTAGGCTGTGATATATAGTTCTACATTCTTCCTGCTGATCTCATGGAGTCCATGGTACAGAAGTGTTATCATTTTATCATTTGTTCTCTTATTCACATCTCCAAGGGGTTGCTATTTCAAATAATGGTGCAAACGAAAATCTTGCACAGATAACATTATGTGAGAATATCCTTAAGATGACTTCCTAAAGTGGAAATGTTTGGTCAAAGAGGGCACATACTTCATATTTTGATTGGCTATAACTCAGCTTTCCTCTGAAAAGGTTGCAGCAATTTACCAGGTCAATTATGATTTAATTCTCCTGCTTCAAAATGTCCATCGCCTCTCTAATCCTTATTTTAGGTAAGTTCATTTAGATGAGAGAGGAAAACAGCATCTTATTTCTAGGATACTTTTCCTTGACTTTTCTGCCTATATTAGTAGTCAGGGCCTTTTTCGTAAGCTATAATTTGCTGAATTCTTGTCCCATTCCCAGTCCTGAACTGAGCAGTCCAATGGCATTCTTTCACTTAAACCTGACGACAATACTTTGAGATATTCTGTCCCCATTTTATAGATGATGCAGCTGAGGCTCAAAGGGGTTAGGCATCCTGTCCTAGGCAGTACAGCCAGTCAGGGATAAGGCACTGGATTAAGGCTCACATCCATATGATGCCAACTCCTCAGCTCCCAAAGGATATGTGCATACCACTCAAAGGAAGTAGATAACACTTTTCATCTCATTACAAGGTCCATTAAAACAGAACAGATGTCATTAAATATCTGTAAATAATGAATGGAGCTGCTTCGGTGTAGAGACATCGAACTGTTGTTGCCCATTTCATCTGTGTTTTTTCTTCACACGTTCCTCAGGCCTGGAACCTCCTACCTGGTCTTGCAGAGGGTGGGTGGTTGCTGGGGAAGGAGAGGGGGCAAGTGTCGCCTCATTCTACTGCCTCCTACTTAAATGCTCGGTACCCCCCATGCAGCAGCTACGGAATGGCTCCATTTCACAGGCAGGCGAGCTAAGCTGAGCTGGGAGATGACATGGGAGCTTCAGCACAGAACCAGTTGTCTGGTTTCTTCTCTTTAAACTGTTGGAAACAGATGAGGTTGTTCATCGGTTTTCATTTCCTAAACTTCATCAAAATTGACAGCAACTTCCTAAAAAAGACCATCTGTTACGGAACCTAACCAGATTATTGGCACTGACTAATTACTTCAGGGTCATAACATAACTTAAAAAGTGATGTTGAAGGGGGAGCCTGGTTAAGCGTCTGACTCTGAATTTGGCTCAGGTCATAATCTCGCAGTTCACGGGTTCACGCACCGACTCGGGTTGTCTCTCTCTCTCAAAATAAATAAATCAATCTAAAAAAAAGTGATGTTGAAGATGGGGGAAAGAAAGCAGAGGTTATGTTTGGTGAAAATGTTGGTTCATGGTTCTACTTTCTGGAAAAACTTCAGATACAGTCACGTATTTATACATTTATTTGTATATTGGTACTCACACACATGCATATACATATACATTATAAATTATTCATATGCTTAAACATGACCTAGTTAGCTCAGAGAAAATATACAAAAAAAAAAGTCAGGAGGAAAGAGAAAAGGATAGAAAGACCATAATTAAATTTGATTTACTTAAAACACGCACAATATACAGCACAAAGGTGTGGCAAAGTTTTGCTGTATTTGTTACCTAATGTAGCGTAGGAGTCTGAAAAAAAATTAAATTGATCCGACTTGGTTGTGAATAAAGGCCACTGTTCAGACTCTGGCACTAACATCTCAGAAAAAAATTGTTTTTTTGAAACTGGGAGTTGGCTTCTGAAGTTTATTAAAGGAAAAACACATTCGCTAAAATATATCATTTCCAAAAGGTATTTGAGAACCAAGTCTTATGAGCTTGGCTGGACCAATATTTGGCATCAAGACCTTGAAATATTAACATATAAAAAGTTAAGGAAGAAAGAAGCCCATCAATTTAAATATGAGTTGAGAGTTAAGACTCTTTATACCCTGACCAGATTGTTTCAAACTTAAAACATTAATTTCCTTTAAAAACTGGTATTAGAGTATTTATTAAAGGTAGATGCACTTTTCCTTCAGGAATTATTTGGGAAATTCCTAGTATTACTTTTTCTGCTGGGGCTTATGATTCTGTCGTTATTTGAGGTTGATAATTAGACACAATAAGCAGCTCTTGTAACTCAAAGGGTCAAATTCTCTTTATATTGTCTGTGCTTGCAGAATTTTAAAAAGCCTGGACACGGCCAAAGACCTAGGGAAAAGCAAGCTTTTAATTAAACACTAATGAAGACCAGAAAAAAAAAATGTTGTTGTTTTTTTCTTTTCTCCCAAGAATCCAGGCAAATCCAGAGGGTCCTTCCTTCTATCCGTAATTCCAATGGATGGGCATGACACGAGACAGGGTCAGAATGATGAGCCGTCCACAGCAAGCCAAAAAAAAAAAGAAAGCACAACGTCTGAAGTGTCTGTCAGCATTGGTCAGGCAACACAGGGCACCTTCCAGAACCTAACCACAGGGCTGGGCACAGGAAACAGCGATCACTTGACAGTCAGAGCTGACAAGAGCTGCAGAAACTGCCAACTTCCCCACCCTGGGCTGGGCACAGACCGGGACTTGCAAGCTGGCCGGCCACACAAACTAGGGTCCTTGGGCGAGCCCGTTTTCACAGGCCCTGGAGGGAATAGCCTAGTCTCCGATCTCAAACACTGCTTTTTGAATGAACTGGAACCACAGGCACATCACAGAACATGTCAGAGAACCCAAACAAATTTATTCTCAAGCTACAATACTTACATTGGCTGGGGGCTATTTTCAATAAGGAAAAGCAATAAACATACACACACAAATACATTTCTACCTGCACGGCTTTTTCCTTGCATGAAGTTTCCTCAAATATATAGACCGCAAACATTCCCTTTGGACAGAGTTCCCCTAATGCTACTTTTTCCCTCCTCCGAATTCTTGGTATCTCCCTACACCACAGGCTGCCGTCACTCCTACCCAGGTCCCCAGCAGGTCTCACTGGACATTAGAAACAGCCTCGTAATTGTCTTACCCGTCCCTAGACACTCCCCGCAGAGTGGCTAGAGTGAGCTTCTTAAAGTGTGAAGCAGATTCCTTTGTTCATTTAGTCAACGAGTATCTCCGAAGGGTAGATTAGGTTCCAGGCATTGGGGACACTACAGCCAACAAAGCCAAGTCCCTGCCCGTCTTCAGCTAATGTTCTGGTTGGGCAGACACCAGTGAGCGTCTAAATAAAGTTCTAACATTAGGTGGCAATAGGGTTAGGAAGAAAAACAAAGCAGGATAAGAGAAAGGTCAGGGGTGGCCTCTTAGTCTGGGGTGGAGAGGAGGAAAAGAGAAAACCCCAGGTTCCAGGCAGAGAAAAACCCAAGGGCAAAGGCTCTGAGGGTGGAACGCATTTGGTGGGCTTAAGCCACAGCAGGGAGGCCAGTGTCACTGGAGAAGAGTTAGGGGACAAGTGTGAGGAGTGAACACCAGAAGCTGAGTGTGTTTGCTGACAGCGGGGGTACAGGAACCTAGAGAAAGGGGCGCTGATCACGTGGAGCCTTGTGGGTATGGTGAGCCTAGGCTTTTCTGAGTTGGGACGTCACAGGAGGGATTCACATAAGAGAACGGTGTGACCTGAGTTGCTTCTGGAGCCTGGATTGAGACCATTCACGACTGAGGCTCAACCAGGTCATTAATCCCTGCTATGCCGCTAGGGTTTGGCAGAGGAGAATGGAGACTACGGCAGTCCTAGGACTTCAGGCGGGCAAAGGTGGCCAAGGAAGAGGCTGAATGGTTTGCAAACTAAGCCCATCCCCTACGATGGCTGAGTGAATGGGATTTGTATTTAGACAGAACGGAGCTCCAATCTTTGCTCGTGGGCAAGTTACTTAGCAGCTCTAAACAGGTCCCGCGTTTGCCAGGTGGGTTCAGTAATACCTATTACATGTCGCTGTTAGGAGACTTAAATGAAATGGTAACTATAAAGGGCTTAGCACTATGACACTGAAAATGTTCACTAAATAGAAATAGCCATAGCTAACACTTTTTTTTAAGTTTATTTATTTTGAGGAGGGGGGAGAGAGAGAGAGAGAGAGAGAGCACGCGAGCGAGCCACCCCACGAGTAGGGAGAGGCAGAAAGAGAATCTCAAGCAGGCTCTGCACTCTCAGCGCAGAGCCCAGCTGAGGGCTTGATCTCACAAACCTGAGCCGAGATCCAGAGTCAGATGCTTAACCAACTGAGCCACCCAGGCGCCCCACCATAACACTTTTGAAACGCTTACCATGAGCCAGGCACCCTAGTGAAATCTTTATTTATTTGTGTTGTCCCCTCAACAACCCCGGGTGGTAGGCCCTATTATCATCCTCATCTCAAACATGAGAAAACGAGGCACAAGGAGGTCCCATAATTTGCCCATGCCACACAGCTATTAAATGAAAAGTGTTTGGAGTTACATCCTGGTCAGACTTTGCACTCATAACTCCTAGTATGATAACATTAAGCTTAGGATCAAGTTTTTCAACCCATGTTATTTTTAACCTTCATACCATGTAAGTGTGAGTATTATTTTATCTTTGTATTGGTAAAGAAACAGGCTCAGAGCAATTAAGCAGCTTGGCTCAAGGTCACACAGCTGCTAAGTCAGGAAGCCTTGATTTTACCGGGTCCAGCTAACTACAGCTCATTCTATTTCCCTATTTTATCAAGGCCCTTTTCTCTCTCAGATAATAAGCATCTAATCACATTTTAATGAGACAAACTCATTTCTGTAAAAATATTTGCTGGCTACATTACCCAAGGGTAGCATGATGCTTGTAATAACTGGGTCTCCTTAGCAGTTGCAAATCTCAGGGTCATATCAAAGGAGAGCTTACACAGATGAGAAAGACAGCGGTCAGTGGGGTTCCATAGCCTTCGTGCGTAAGAGTCTAGGGTTCAGGGTCGAGAAGAGGAAAGTTTAATAGCTTCGTAATGCGGAGAGGAGGAGGGAGGATCCAAGGCTTCTGCAGACTTTAGGGGTTCCAATGGTTATTCACATAAATAAGAAACTGAAAACACTGAACCTATAAAGATAACTATTTACCAGGCACTCATGCACCCATCCAACCAACCATCTACCCCCACATATATCTAACAATATTTACCGACAATATCAATATGTTTAATTTCTACCGTGATCCCAGGAGAGAAACGCTTTAAGTGAGATACTCTAATTATCTATATTTTACAGCCCAAAAAATCAGTCTCAGAACTCACATGGCTAAAAAAGGTGAGTTAGGAATTTGAATTCAGGCAGTTTGAGTGCACGGACTTCATTTTAAAGCACGAGGCTATGTTTCTACCCCATGTTTGTTTGAGTGAAAGACTAAGCTAATAAATTGATAAGACTCTATCTTTATGTGTTGTTTACCTTTTAATAAATAAAGTAGCAAGTCAGTGGCAAGAGGCTGAGCACTGGAATCAGACAGAACTCCATTCAAATTCCAGCACCATGACTTATTAGTTAATAAGTATATAAAACCAGTAAAGTGGGGTTCATGATATCATCTTGTAGAGTTGTTACAAGGACAAAGATAAGACATAACATCTCATAAAGCTAAAAATCTTCTGTACATACACTGGAGAAGTTCTTGATCATAAGCCCAAGGAAACAAATACAGAACTTTTCACTATTGTCTTTTGAGACAGTGAAAAATTGTATGCAACCTAAGTATCCATCAACAAAAGATTGGTTATATTCATGCGATGGAATATAGGGATTAAAATGAATTTAGAGATAAATCCCAAAAGCTTGTTGAGAGAATAATAAGGCAGTAGAATGATATATCCTTCTATAAATTTGACAAACATAGAAGGGTTATCTATTTATAGATACAAACATAGGTGTCAAAATTATCAAAACATGCCCAGGAATGAGACACATGAACTTCGCGGTAGGATTTTAGGGAGAGAGGAAAAGTACGAGGGTGGTTTCAACTGATTCTATATAGTTTGGTTACATTTTTAAAAAGTATCTGAAGCAAACATGGCAAAATATTAAGATGTCTTAAAACCGAGTGGTGGGTGCATGGCTTTTTTACTCATACTATCTTTTATATGTTTGTATATTGAAAAAAAAAACCCTCAGGGGTTTTGGTCTTGTTTTGTCTTGTTTTAAGATAACGCAATTAAAGTGCCAAGCAGAAGACTCAGCACCCAGCGGCTGCTACATAATTAGTAGCTATTAGTCAAGGCAGGGACACTACATAAAAGCACTAGTTAGGGAAAAATAGTTATTTAATCAACAAGGTTTGCCCAAACACAAAATTCAAGAGACTAAAAAAGATTAGGACATTAGGGGGAAAATGGTACTATTTATCGCATTCATCAGCCTCTTTCAAGTCAAGTTTATTTTCAAGGATGCCAGAATCTATATCTGTTACATATGAACACCTAGAGGCACACATATGTGTAATTACATAGAGATGGCAATTTTAATTTTTTTCACGAGGGTCTAATTTTCTGCCTCCTTTCTGTGCTTGAAGTCATATCATCTTGCTGTAAAGTTTAGAACTACAGGTATGATTTCCTATTCGAATCCTTCACACTTTTCCATAGCCTCCAAATAAGACATCACAAAGCCAATGTTCAAAATAAACAGAAGAGGGGGATAAACAGGAAGTTACTCTGTGCTGCAACTCCACCGAGAAAGGACAGGATGGTAGGAGGAAAAACAAACACCAATCTGAAAGGCAGGAGAGTCTTTAACTTGGTGTTTCTCAAGCTGGACGACAAAGGCTCCGAAATGCTTTTCAAAGATACTGAGACTGATTTTGTCGATTTTAAATAACACAGTCTTTCAGAAGTATACTTCTGTCAAGTGATGGGCTAGAACATTAAGACCGCTTTCCTTCTCAGTTTTGGGGTATCTTCACATCTCAGTTCCTTGCCCTAAAACCCTAGTCTTTGGTTACCAGAAAAGGTGAGAGATGAATTTGCTCAGCGATAAGGAGACTCGTATTTCATTTATCTGCCAAGTTTTCTCTCCTTTCTGTATGTGTTGCTGCTGTTAACTGACTGCATGGCTGCCCAATCCCTTCAACAGTGTAGGATCCAATCAGGAGGCTGCCCTGAGAGTGAGACTGTGTCCTGAAGCCAGATTCCACATCCTTTAAATCAACGCAATCCTTACTTTCCACTTCCTTCCTGTGGGTCCTTCCTCAGTTCAGGCTTTGCTCCCGGCACCTGTTGGGCAGGCATTTGCAGAAGACCCCATGATGTGCTGCCCAGACTTATTCCCTCAGCTACCAGGAACATTCTAAGCTGACAGCTCTCAGCTCCCTCTGGGGATTGCCCTCCCTTACAGAGCTGCCTACCTCAAGGTCAAGGTCACTCCGCGTTCTCAAGGGCAGTCTACTGCCAACAACGTGTTGATGTAGGTGGGAGGGAAGAACAGCCCTCTTGTTTCAAATGGGGTCAACTCTCAGTTCCAGAGCTACCCATGAGGGCAGCTGAAGGCATTGCTGAGCCTGAATTACAGCCCCGTTTCTCCTCTGCCCCTCCTGCTTCTTTCTATTCCCTTCTACAGGTGTTGATCCCAGTGCGCTCTCTGGTAAACTTCCTGCTCGTTAATTTGTTTCAGGAACCAAATCTGCATCAGCATTCACGCTGTTCCAGGGTAGGACTGCTTACCTGGCCCCTGCAGTTGAGTGCGTGACTGATCAGCTCTGACCAAGGACCCGCAAGAAGTCACAGGAGCTACTTAGAGGCCAAGCATTTAGTTGCCAGTGCCAAGTCCCGAGGAGCTCTTCACTCTCCATCATGGTAACTGGCAACGTGAAAGAACATTCTGTGAGTCTAAGTGACAGTGATGAGCAGAGCTTATGGACAACCTGTGATTGGACGGTAGTGTGAACCACAAACAAACCTTTACTTCTTTAAGCCATTAGGATACTGGGGCCGTTTGTTGCCATGGCAAAACCTAGCCTATCCTGACCTATACACCTGTGTCACTGCAGCAGCCCCCTAGCTCCCCTTCCTTTCCCGCCTCCACTATGTCACCCTCTCCCAAATCTGTCAGCCTCACTGCTGCCAGTGATACTGCTAAATCAACCTCTCCCCTGCCCCCGAAGTTCCACAGAAAAATATCAAAATCCTAAAGTAAAAGATCATTCAAATTCAGATGTTACTCTCAATCAAAATCTCTGCCTCTGATTCCGACTCGCTCTTTTTCTCTCCCCTGCTCCTGCCCTCTCTCCCCATCGGCCTTAAAAAACTGTTTATAATTCCACCAAAGCCATGTTTTCCTATGCCTGAAATGCCCTTCTGTGTTTCTTCATCTATCCAACTCCTACTTTCCCCTCAAACCTCAGCTTGAGAATTGCCTCCTCCAGGAAGCCTCCTTGGCTCTCTTCCTCTCCCTTCTTGCTTTTCTCCAGTCTGACTTAGATTCCCTCCACTGTGTGCCTAGAGCACCTTGGCCAAGGGCCTCCCACAGAGTTTCATTTCCTTATCTGTCTCTCCTCCTTGACAATAGATTTCTTGACGTCAGGAAAAACGCCTATCTTGACCTTGTGTGGCTGACACCTTGGGACAGTAGCAGGGATGGGGTAAGCACTCTGATCATTATTTTAGGTACAAATAAATGAACAAACAAACGAGTCAATCTGTAACTCCAATCATGTTCTACAACAAAGGACCTCGTAAAGGTAAACTGAACATTCATCCTGAATATTTATTTATTATTTTCCTGGTGACTAAGTTTTTGATGAGAAAATTCTTTCATATTCCTTCAAGTTCTATTTTTTCTATGACTGAAGTCTGGACCTTTTCCCCTCTAGCATTCTGTACCCAATACATTGCTTTTTTTTCTAGTGTGGGAACTGTTGAACTTTTTCTGTAAAGGAGCTGACAGTAAGTATTTTCACCTTTGTGGCCAATATCATCTTTGTATGAACTACCTGACTGTAAGTAGTTAAGTCACAACTACTCAACTCTGCCACTGTAATGCAAAAGCAGCCATAGACACCAAGCAAATGGGTGAGCAGGGCTGTGTGCCAATAAAACTTTATTTACAAAAACAGAAGGCTGTGTGTGCAATAAACTTTATTTGCAAAAACGAGAGACAGGACAGTTTTCTCGTGTGAGTCACAGTTTGTCAGCCCCTCTTCTAGTCTGTGTAACTCAGGGTAATGTGGAGAGTGAAGGGTGGGGACAAGCAAAATATACAGGGTTTGAAGCACACAGGCCACTGAATGCTCAATGGGGAACCTGCCTTTTGGGGGCGTTGGTCTTTTCCTGCCAATGCGGTGGGATGCAGAGTTCATTTGTTATCAGGATCATCAAAGTGTTGGACAAAGAGAGATTATTTCCTTAGCGACCCTAATGGGAGCTGCCTGTATTTCCTAGAGTTTTTGTATTGGCTTAAAATGTGGGTCTACTGTGTGAAGACAAGAAAAAATACCCAAGGCCCACCCTACGCACACTGTGGGAAACCACAGTCTCTTTCAGTGAACATCCTTGCCTGTAAAGATGGGAATGTACTTTCCAGAGAACTAGTATCACTTATAAAAAACAATAGTAATACCCGGTGCTACTTTATCAAGTACCTTCTACGGGTCTGCTGTTAAGTACGGTACATACCCAAGGGCTAACATTTATTGAGCATTTGCTTATATCAGGAAGGGCATTTAGTGTTACAGATACTATCTCATGAATTTTTCATCCTGTTCATAATGCAGGTACTACAGTTCTCCCCTTATACCCAGGAGGCTCAAGGGGGGAAAGCGGTTTGGTCAAGGTCAAATTTGCTAAACTTTGAGTCTATAGCCTCTGCTGTTCTGAACTGTATGCTCCCCACTCAGTGCCAACTGCCTGCCACAGGGGAGGTGACCCGGCCTCTTATGGTCACTTGAATATCTCAAATTCTGTCTAAGTTACCTCCTGCTGGAAGGCAATGACTCCATTCAGAGTTTGCAAGAAATTCTAGCTTTGAGGTGTTGGGGATGAGGGGACAGCTTAATCCCAAGAAACAAGCTGAGGCCTTTGTTAGAACATGTCATGCTTAATAAAAAGCAAAGGGTGTTGATCTTTTTTTCAACCACATTCTCCCACCATTTTCTACTTCAGTTGTTTGTTAACCCTAATTAATTGCTATAACAGAACCCATCCAGGCAAGATATCAGCAGGATAGATATACAGCTGATGAATCAGCTTTTAAGGTTTAGCCCCAAACTGAAGGCAAATGTCTCAGTCTGCTACTTTAACCAAATTCAAAGCTTCACTCATAAAGTAAGTCTTTGTTAAAAGGCAGCCTCAGTGCCGCTTCAGCCTGCTTTTTATTTAGTCGCGTTACTACAGAAATGCCTTATAGCTAGCGCCTTAATTATTCATAGCTTTTGGCAAATTAAGTCTCCTGCCTCTCCAATATCTAGATGTAGAGGAAGTGTTCAATTCCAAAGAAATGATGCCTTCCCGGCTGTGCCAGCCAGGCAATAACGTTGTTGCCAGATTCCTTATGAATAGGTAGGAGATCTTATTTCACGTATAGTATATAAATAAACAAAACACCCCCAGGGAACCGTCAGGTATTTCATGTAATGGATATCTCCCGCACCACCCTTATTTCTCTCTGGCGTGATTGAGCCCGGATTTCCTTACAAACCAGACTATTCAGACTAGAAGCAAGAAAGATGACACCTTTCTATCGTCAAGATGATAAAAAACTGAGTTCAGTAAAATATGTAACCCTGTGGTGTTTCCAGTCCATTTGCCACTAAACTGGACAGTACCACTGAACACTCCCCTTCATGCTTTAGAATTTGTAATTATGGGATAGCAATAAGGGTATTCTAATGATGAGCCCCCACCCCTTTAACTCAAATTACGGCGGTGAAATACTTAGAAATATATTTGCCATTAATCTTTATTATATTAGAGAGCTCTAGATTTGAGGTTCTAATAATTCAAGTGTAGGGGGCATTGCTGGTTGCAACTCAACTGAGCATTGACCCTCCCCCACTGTTTGGCAGCTGTGTGGTCTGCCTGGGACCAACTTCACTCCCAGCTTCACAAACGGGTCTGCTCTCCCACTGGTCTAAGCCAATCAGTGTAATTAGTGTTTCTCAACAGTTTTATTCACGATCATCTTTTTAAGGAGCCTTTTAGATACTTTTTTGTTTGCTGGTCACCTCCTCCCCCTGCAAATTCTAATGCCAGTAGAATCCTGTATATCTGTTTAGGTATTCTATGTACATCTGTGCTCTATACACAAAAAAAGAGTAAGATTCTTGTGCCACCCTCCTACCTTTAAGAAACAATGTTTGCCTCTTGGGGGTCATGTCACTCCCATTGAGAATGCCTGAATTATAATCCCATTCCCTGTGCCATTCAGTGCATGGCATTGGGGGTGGGCACCGTCCCTAAGTTAACCCATCAGAGTGAAAACTGGAATTTTTTTTTTTTGATAGCTGGTGGATATGAGAAATTTTCTTTCTTCCTGAATGGGTTGATATCTGGATCTAAGCCCTGGAACTGCTGCAGCTATCTGCTATCATGATGGAAGAAACCAGCCGAAGAAAAAGCCAACACACGAACAAGGCTGGAAGAATCATGGGCAACAAGTATAGTGCTCTGATCAAACCATACCTGAAGTTCATCCAACTGCTAGACTTCTCAGTTGTGTCAAAAGTGCCTTCTTTTTAATTTGTAGGTTAGTATGAGTTGGGTTTCTAAAATGACAGAGCAGATAACATTTGTTGAATGTCTCCTAAACTCTAGGCACTGGGCTAAATATCTTGTGTCAATTAATTCTTTTATCAAACTCTGTGATTAGCACTATCATATTTCCCATTTTATGCATGATTAAACTGAAGCATAGTAAGGGTAAGTAACTTACTCATGATCAAGTGTAGGCAGAGGTCGGATTTATTCCTATGTCTCTCTAACTTGGAGCCTAAGGTATTAACTACTTTATTATACTGCCTTTCAGTTCTATATAATTTAAATAACTACTTTCTTGATCATTATTTAAAAGGCATTAATGAAAATAGTGTTTCTTTTTCTTAAGTTTTTAAAAATTTTATTTATTTATTGAGAGAGAGAGACAGAGAGAAAGAGAGAGAGAGAATCCCAAGCAGGTTCCACACCATCAGCACAGAGCTTGACACAGGGCTCGAACTCACAAACTATGAGATCATGACCTGAGCCGAAACCAAGAGTCGGACACTTAACTGACTGAGCCACCCAGGCGTCCTGAAAATGGTGTTTCTTTGCTAGCAATTAGTTTATATTGTGCAATTAAGAAATCTATGGTCCTTGCAAGTTTTAAAATATTCTAAAAATTCTTTTCCCATGTACAGGAAACTCTAAACTTAGAGATCATTTTCCACCTATAATTATTTTAGATGTCCCTTTTTATTATCATGAGAGGGTATTGGCTCAGTCCCCATCCATTTAAAGAAGAGAAAATCTTCAGTTTAGTAGGATAATCCTTCAAGTTGCTGTGCTTCTTAAAAATAATTATTGATAAAACTTATAAAGAGTCCATGGGGTCTCCGGATCCTGGAACCTCCATTTTTTATCTGGTCACTGACTGCAAAGAGATAAACTATAGCTCCCCTGAACTTGGGGAGAGACACATAAAGGCTGTCCGGTTGGTTCCAATACTTGTGTTCTCCTTTTAAAAGTTTCTCCAACCTTAAAGAGCAAAAACAAAACTCTATCGGGGTCACTTCTCCTACAGACCAACGCAACAATGATTTCCCCAAAGAGAAAAATGCTCAAAGGCAGACACTTCAGGCTCCGAAATGCCAGGTGATCCGTGGACTGTAGCCAGATGGGATCTATACCACAGCTCCATACTACTCTCAAACCCCCACATGCTGCCCCGCTTCTCAGCCTGGCTGTGGGATTCTCACAAACTGCAAAACATCAGAGACATATTACCCAAAGTAGGAGTCGTGAAAGCAAGAAGCAAATGTTCCTCACATTTTAACAAGGCTGATACGGACATCAAGGATGACAAGGGGATGCTGATTCTTTACACGCCCACAATTTAACCCCCAGAGCCGATCTTTTAATTTTGCTTGATTGATGAAAGACTACAGCCTGTCAAAACCAGAGGCTCCGATCCCATATAGGACTCAATACAATGAGATATACATTATAGCCATAGTGGGAAGGGGGTGAGAGTAGGGGGAGCCAGGAACTGCAACAAAGCTCTTTCCACATCTCAGGAAAGAAAACATGATGATATATTCCTATAGCAAACACCAGGCTTAATCTTCCTAAATGCAATGTAGTTTTTTTTTTTTTTTAACCTCAAAGATATTAACAACCCAAGCAGAGGACTTTATTTAAACCCACAAATGACTGTCCAAAAAAAAAAAAAAAAAATCCAGGGAAGCTTCAGTCCCCAGAGAAGATGAACGGTCTCCCAGTTGAATAAAGTTGCTGCATTTTTTGTCTGCAGGATGGGACCTAGCAGAGAAATAAAGAGGCTGTGTTGTGTGAGGGGACTAAATCCAAATGTAAGCATTCTGACAATGATCAGCCAGGCCACCCCTCCCTCCCCTAGCCATCCTCCTCCTGCAAAGTATTCACAATTTGCTGTCCTTCCTCCAAAAGCCAGTAGACACAGAATCAGCTTTTCCTGGCTCTGCCTTGCAATGTGGGGCTGCCTGATGGAAAACTGAAATACAATCAAAGAATGAAAACCCATCAAGGCCCCTCTGATGGTAAATTGGTGTGACATGGCTGATCCTGAGATGCTCACCCCCACCCCCACCCCCACCCCCACCCCCAATACAAGAAAAAGAAGGGATCGTCTGAATGTCAAAGTCGCTTCGGGCAGACCTTCTGCTGCAAAGCCACAGCTTTCTTAGCTAAGTGCCAGGCAGTACACCATCACTCTGTAACAGACGTCTGCAAATGCTGGTAGGAACTCGCAAGTGCCCCCGAACCCAACGGGGGACAATCCACCAGCTTTGTCAGGCAACAGTTATCCACAGCTGCTGAAAATTGACCCAGGAGCCAAGCAGCCCGCTAGGAGTTTTAAAGAAAGAGAGAGGGAGAGAGAGAGAGAGAGAGAGAGAGAGAGAGAGAGAGAGAGAGAGAGAGAGAGAATATAAAATCATACAGGTGGAACCGGCTTCCCAAGAGCGCCTGGCATCCTGCAAGGGCCCTGGGGCGCCGCGCGCCCTTGCTCACCTGGTACACGTCCCGCAGCCCGCACCACGTCCGCAGCACCTGGTGGCAAGCCCGCAGCCTCTCCGTGTACCATCTTCGCAGCGTGGACACGGTCAAGTTCCACACGAAACGGCTGCCGCTGAACAGCAGGTCCTCCACTCCACACATGAACACCGAAGCCATGCCGCCTCCTCCCTGGGACCCCGGGGCTGCCCGGCTCCCCGCCGCTGCAGCGCAGCAAGCCCCCACCGCGGCGGCCCGACCGCCTAGGTTCCCGACGCCGGCTTCTGCGGGCAGCCTGGGGGTCAAGCCTTCCACCAAACTCGTCTCTCACCGTGCGTCCCGGCCAGCCTCCGGCGGCATGCCCCGGGATTGGGCGCCCGCCAGCCAACGGCTGCGGCTGGCACACAGAAGCCCAGTGTCCACCCCCGCCCGCTCCGCTGGCTGGCAGCGCCGAGCGAGCTGCGCTAAGCTCCGCCAGGCGAGCCCTCGGCGCTCCCGGGGCGCGGGAAGCCCTGGCCGGCGAGGACTCCCCCTGGCGCTCCCCGAGTGCGCTGGGCAGAGGGGGAAGTGGAGCGACTCTTTGCAGGCAGAGAGGAGAGCTGCATTTCAGCGCTCTTGCTTGCGCGTTCTGTCTGCAGACACACACACACACACACACACACACGCACACACACGCACGCACACGCACACACAGCAGCAGCCTGAGCCTCCTAAACCGCTTTGGGAAGCATCTCACTTTACACTACAGGGTCTTTGTACACACTGTACACGCTGATAAATACCTCTGGGCAGCCACAGATGCAGGAGGAAAAAAAAAATCCTCCGAAGCATCCCTTGGGACCTCACTTCCCTGGGGGGACAGCCCTGAACGTCTCCTTGGTTGTGCTGGAGGCAGGAGATGAAGACAACGGTCTCAGAGCAACAGTGTGTGCGCGCCTGCACAACTTGCCTTGGCTTCTAATTTGAGGGTCTCCACGAAAATGACAACCCCGCCTGTTGTTGCCAGCCAGAGGGCAGGTTCCCTCACCTTCACACTGTGCTAATTCCAATGCAGCAGTCTGTTCTCGAGAAAAACAAAGAGTGTTCTTGGTCTTTAGCAGATAGCTTCCAGTTATTATTTGCTGGGAAATCACGCTCACAGGAGAATCCCTGATTTGGTTCTGGAGAATTCGGCCTCTGGATATGTCTAGCAGCAGTTGTCAGCGCAAAACAGCACAGGTGGTTTATGCTCCACTTCAAACTGAAGGAAATTGTTTGGCCACTCATGAAGTCACCAGATAATTAATGGTTTTTGTTTTTGTTTTTGTTTTTTTACGTTCTCCCCCAGGAATTGATATTGCCTAAGGCATTTGGGAAAAAGCCCTCAAGGAGCCTCATATGCCACCAGTGTCTATTTTCCTTTAGAATATGTGTACATTTCAGTCGCATATAATAGTATAATGTTTGTTTTGTTTTAATGTTCATTTTGAGAGAGGCCAAGACAGTGTGAGTGAGTGGGGGAGGGGTGGAGAGAGGGGGAGGAAGAGAGAGAATCCCAAGTAGGCTCTGCACTGTCAGTGCAGAGCCTGATGCTGGGCTTGATTGAACTCACCAACGCGGACCATGACCTGGGCCAGATCAAGAGTCAGCCGCTTAACCAACAGAGCCACCCAGGTGCCCCTATATGACATTTCTTACAGCAAAAGCACTAGAGCAAATTCCAGGATGTTGTTTTTTTTCCCCCAGAATCCATCTGTAGGACAAATGTCTGTATTTTATTGATGGTTTCACACCTGGGCTGTAATCTTTGCTATTAAGTGGCAGAAAGTTAAGGTGCCAAAGCCTGTCTCCTGAACTAGCTCAGAAGGCTTCAGGACAGATTATCGACAAGTAAATCAGCTTTATTTCAGGTTTCAAATGTGCCTTTGGAATCTTAATTCAGTTGAAACTCAATCAGTCAGAGCACAAAATGAGTTCTCAAAGTGCCTATTGTTTTTGAAGTGCCCATAATCACGAAACTTTTAAATGACATTTCTTTTACTACTTTTTACTTCTTTTTATTACTAATAAAATCACCTAAGAGTTTTTGGTTAGTTCACTGGACACAAGACCTGTTCCAAGATTTGGAAACAATTCTTCACAGTAAGTTCCTCTATGGGCTCATTAGTATTAGCATTCTGATGATATTTCCCAACATAATAGTCACGGTGTTTATACAAAATCAGAATATACTAGGTCTTATGGAATCAAAAGAAGTTGAACTTGGTTTGAAAATGAAAATGTCATCATTCTAATGGAAAACTACTGAACTTCAAAAGTGGCATATTAGTATGAGTGAATGGTTGTGGTATATTTATTTTTTTAATGATGCAGCATGACTGTATTCTCGGAAATGTCGGGCAGCAAAGGGAATACCAGAATAAAACCTCCAACAGGTCAATTATCTCTGTCTCATGACACCATGCTCTCAGAAGAGATGCTCTAGAAACCGGGACTGTTCTCTCTTTGTGCATAGGTCTAAAGTCAAGTTCCCAGGGGCGCCTGGGTGGCTCAGTTAGGCGGTTAGCTTCGGTTCAGGTTGTGATCTCGCGGTTTGTGGGTTCGAGCCCTGCGTCGGGCTCTGTGCTGACAGCTGAGAGCCTGGAGCCTGCTTCAGATTCTGTGTCTCCCTCTCTCTCTGCCCCTCATCATCTGCTCACATTCTGTCTCTCTCTCAAAAATAAATAAACATTAAAAAAAAAAAAGTCGAGTTCCCAAAAAGCTTTTTGAAGCTCGGTCTTCCCCAGCACAGCCAACTTTCCCTGGGGACTTGGAGAGCTGGTGGACACTCAGAGCTGAATGCAAGACAAGACAAGACATCTTGTTGCCACCAATGTCAACACTGATACTGCTTCTAAGCCAAACAGCTTTCCTCTCCTGTGGAAGGAGAGATTTGAAGTTCTAGGACAAGAAGGAAGGAAGGTCAAGTTCCTCCACACCAGGTACCAATGGGAGGGAAGTGGGGGGAACAATTGAACCCAGATGTTGCAGCAGTGGAGAAAAGAGTGACCCAAGTGTGGCATCATTCTTAAAATGGACTAACCACATGGGACAAACCAGATCCCAGGCACACACCCTTGAAGCTGGTCTAAAATTTCCAGTGGAAAGGGAGCTAAATCAAGCCTGCTTCAAAATTATCTTGCCCTTTCTTTTCTTTTCTTTTCTTTTTTCTTTTCTTTTCTTTTCTTTTCTTTTCTTTTCTTTTCTTTTCTTTTCTTTCTTTCTTTCTTTCTTTCTTTCTTTCTTCTTTCTTTTCTTTTTTTTTGTTGTCTTTCCTTCCTCTTTAACATCAGAGTTCTCTGCAATACACTGTAATTTCCTGCAGCTCTCTCTGGAGACTTAAAGAGATGCTTCGGGTGACAGCATTACTCAGACACCTGAGAGTTCGGCTACAGAGGTAAAAGAGAAATTGTCATTATCCCTGAGGCTCCTGGAGTTCTCCTTTGAGCAATCAGCAGGAAGAAGAGCACGATGCCAGAAAGACAACACAAAATGCCAACTCCTGTCTCTAGAAAGAGATAGCCAGTTGGTAACATAGCAGCTTCCAATGGTCCCCTCTGCCCATCAAAAAGACAGAGTTCACTGTCAGTGGACATTTTTAAGCTGTACTGTCTATGTACCTGAAAAGCCAGTATGGCTAAATTCTGATAGACTCTGAACGTCTGACATCGGGCCTGAGGGGGATGAAAACAAGGTCTAGTTCAATGGCACTCAATCAGGGGAAATTTTGCATCCCTCCCTCTGGGACATGTGGCAATGTCTGGAGACATTTTTGGTTGTCACAACTGAGAGAGAGGAGGCTACTGGCGTCTAGTGGGTAGAGGCCAGGGATGCTGCTTAACATCCTACAATGCCCAGGACGGCCTCCACAAAAAAGAACTCTCCTGCCCAACGTGTCAGTCATGCAAGGATTGATGATCCCTTGTCTAATTAAATGCTATATACCCTGGTCTTCCTCTCACATGACTTTCACTGAGGGAAACATTCTTTCCTCTTGATAGTCCCCCAAAAAGGCAGATTGGGGAAGGATACAGCAATCATTTTATAATGGTTTTCATGCACTCACAAAGAGCTATAATCAACTCAAAGCCCGTTGAGAAAGAACTGGAATGTCATTTTCTATTATTTTCACTAACCTTTTTGTGATTTATCCTAAAAATGGGGAACAGTGATTTTCATCACAAACTATATTTTAGTACTTTAATTTTTGGTTGTATCATTTCATTTCTTTTACTTTTATTTTTCAAAAATGTTTATTTTTGAGAGAGAGTGAGAGCGCAAGAGTGGGGGAGGGACAGAGAGAGGAGACAGAAAACCCAAAGCAGGCTCTGCACTGACAGCAGACAGCCCGATGTGGGGCTGGAACTCACGAACGCGATATGATGACCTGAGCTGAAGTTGGACGCTTAACCGACCGAGCCACCCAGGAGCCTCATCGTTTCACTTAAATTGGGCCTTCTTACCTGGGGTGAAGCCCTTCTTTGGCACATTAAAAAAATTCCCATAATGACCCCAAGGTGGAATACTGATGTCTCCCTTGGGCCATGCACTGCTACAAAGTTTCTCTTGCAGCAGGGTATTTCTCCTTTCTCCTCTTTTCTCTATTAGACCGGAAGCTCTATCAGGAATCCCTGCAGGTGAGGTGGGGGTGGCGTGGCTGGACGGTTTCTCCCTGTACAGGAGAACCCCATGCATTGGAACATGTTTTGTGACCTTGGGCTCTGCCCACTACATCCCCAGGACTGCTCCCAGTCATTACGATACCAACAACAAAAGCGCCTGCATACATTGTGACTGTCCCTAGGTATGGTGGTACCTACTTCCCCCATTCAGAAACCACTGGTGGAAATAGGGGAAGGGTCTTATTCATATTTGTCTCCCCAGGGGCTGGCACATAGCGGGCAATCAGTAACTGTTTATTGAACTGACAAATGAATGACCGTTTGTCTCGACAGTGAATACAGAAAGAAGTTCATCCATTCCCCAAGTACGTACGTCTTGGCCATTAAAAAAATTATGTACTGGGTTTGCATTATGTGTCAGGCAGGGAACTAAGTACCTAGAATGCACTGTGACAAAACAGATGATCTCTGTCTAAGTGGGTCTTAGAGTAGAGGGGGGAAGGCAGACAAGGGAACAAGAAATACCGAGGAAGCAGGCATTGCCCCAAGGGTTCTAAGGGAGACAGGTAATGTAGGATGGCGGTGTGGGGCGGGGTCAGGGAGTGCGTCTCTGAGGCTGTGAAACAGCAGCTGAGACAAAGGGTTGAATGGAAGAGAGCTAGGTGATGCGGGAAGAGACACAAATAGTCCTCCAAGGCAGAAGAGCAAAAAGAACTAAGGCCCTAGGGCAATACAGATCCCATATTTGTGGAGCTTAGGTAAAATGGCGGAAGAGGATGCTTGAGCAGTAGGGGGCCAGGGAAGCCCATCTGGGTGACAGCTGCAGAATTCCAGGGGTGAGAAGAAAAGGCTTAGGGTAGGCCTGTGGGAATGTCTGCATAACTAAGCCAAAGGAGACCAACAGGTCTCTCATCCCACCAGGACCACAGGGCATTAACCTGCAGAGCAGGGTGAGGGTTTGGTGGGTGAAGATGTCCCCTTCAAAGCAACTGTGCAGAGTCAGGCTTCTCACTCAGGGGGTCTCTTTGACCTTCCCCTTTCTCCATCTCACCCCAAGGAGGAGGCAGGAGGGCTTGTAGGGGGAAGAGAAGTTCTGTTTCAATCCCACTTGATCCAGAGGCTACGTGGTCTTGTTCTTCCCTCTACTCCTGCTTTCTCTCCTCTTCCCCTTGGCTGAGAGAGCAAGGAGAGCTTTAGTCTTGGACTCAAGCAGGAGGAAATGGAAGGGAGTAGGCGGAAGTAGTAGAATCCTGAAAGGGAAGGAACCAGTCGTTATTGCCAATAGCCTGGTCAAGGCTGACCAGGAGGCTGGTTAAGTTCTATAGCTGCCTTCATGACTCTGAATGGCTTTTGGCCTCACAAAGATCTAAAAAACACTACAAACTAAATAATATCCAGCACTAAGGGATCTATCCAGCTTCTACTCTTTGGCAAACTCATTCCACTCCTGGAGGAAAAAAAAAAAAAAAAAAAAAAGGAAGAAACCAAACCAAACCTTCTCATCTTCTTCAAAAATCCCATCTGTTATTTTACTAAACCAAATTCTTCTTCCTCAAAGGAAAAAGGAGCGGTGCTATCTTTATTGTATGAGGTACAAAAAAGGGAGCAACATGTTAGACTCCACATTGTATCCATTTTTACTGGTTAATCCATTGAACAGATATTGGAAGCTCTTGCCAAGTCAAATTTTAGAAGTCATCTTGTGTCGATGTGAAAGCACTTGAAGGAGATGTTGGTTCCCAAGAAGCCCACATAGGTCAGTGGGAAAGAGCTGATCTTCATTTTGGAAGAAGAAATAGGATCAATGTTGTGAATTACCTCTCACCCCCATAATTTGTCACCTCTTATTTATACTTAATTTACATGCACACCATCAAGGACAAACTTAAAATAGTAATAATTGGTCTATATAGCACCCTATGTTCAAAATAAATAAAGGCAGCCCCACATAGAGCATCAGTTGATTCTCACAGTATTATCCCAAGCTCCAAGGGAGAAAGGCATTGCTGGCCCCATTTCATGGATAAACAAACTGAGATAAAGAGAAGCTGGGTAATTTGCTGAAGATCAGTGGGAAAAGCATTTGAAAGCATCTTAAAGGATATACTGCTAATTTTTCCAATCCTTCTTAATTTGAGAGACAGAAGGTTAATTTCTTTTGTACTTATAAGTTATTTTCTTTGGCCTCACACTACAGTTTATAGGGTATGAATGGCTCTGGGACTTGTGTTATTCCTCCAGGAAGTGAATGTGACAAAATGCCCACCCTTTGGACTTACCCAATTTAAGTAAGAATAAACAGCAATAAGAAGAAAAAGAAATTCTGTGATGAAAAGTAATAGAATCATTTTTATGGGAGTTAAGAGTAGTTACTTGAAACCCAGTGGAACTTCACTTCTATACAACAAATGACAGAAGGAAAACAAAAAGATACGTAAGGAATCTTGACTCTCTAAAGATCAATCATACTATCTATGTGCCAATAACTGTAGTAAAACAAAATAAGAGAAATCAGCCAAGATAATAGCTTGCAAAGTAGTAAAAACTTTCAAGACCAGTATACTCTGGCCATCAAACAAGTAAGTTATAAAAAAATAGATCATTTTCCTGTTATTGCTAAAAAATACAGAATGATTTGGTAGGATTATTGCTAGGAATTTCAACTATTTGGCCCTGAGCAGTAAGAACAAAATAAAAGCAAAGTTTGGCATGCCAAAAAAAGAAAAAGAAGAAAAAAGATGTAAAGGTATTTACTTTATCTTACTATTCTAAAATTAACTGAAAGTTGACATGAGTGGCATTTTGTTCTCAACTACAAAATGGATTGTCAACAGGAGAAAGAAGCTGAAAGCTGCATGCTAACAGGCTGAAGGCCTATGGATATTTTATAGAGTTGAGAAAACAGATGTATATTCTTCAGATCAAGAGCTCAGAGAGCTCTAGGCAGTATTTGAAAGGAATGAAGAAAAGAACTTCATCATTTGGTCTTGAATCAATAACAGAGGAAGAAAACAGGAGTTTCACTTTTGAAGGAACTGGCACCAAAGAAATTTAAGGCAGATCTCCTCACTCTAAAAAGATTCCATTAGCATCTCAGTCTGGTGGGCTTTCAGATCATTTTGGTTTATTCTTTGCATGTTTATATATTTCCACAGATGGTGTCGGCTGTCTGTTCATCAACCATGTATCCCCCTTTTCAGAGCCTTCATTTTCTATACCCCTAGAATCAACGATGATTGATCTGAGGGAAGGCATGACACCCCATCTGTCAGTAAGATATACGGTGAAGCCTTCTAAAGAGTTCTGGAAAAGATTTCCCTCTGAAAACAAAAAAGGAAGAACACAGAGTTTTGTCAGCATATTCCTTGATTCCTGCTTGGGACACTGTTGTATGAAGACACAATGCTCTGGGCCACAGCAGCTATCTTGTGACCAAGAGGACATGTGTTGACAGCAAAGATAAAAAAAAAAAAAGTATAGGAAAAGCCTGGGTTCTTGCTGACTTTGTTGAGATGTCAAACCAAGCTGGAAGCAGCCCACATTCAGATGGCTTGCAATGAGATGTAAACAATAAAGGGCCTTATATAGTTTAAGCTATTTTTAATTGGATGTTTTGTTAACTTCAACAGATCACGTGTCAAAACCTACCACAAAGTTATAGTAATCAAGACAGAGTGGCACTGGCATAAGGACAGATATATAGATGAATGGAAGAGAATCAGCAGTGCAGAAATCAATCCTCTCATTTATGGTCAATTGATTTTTGAGAGCCAACACCACTCAATGGGAAAGCATCGTCTTTTGCACAAACGCTGTTAGGACAGCTGGATACAAACATGCAAAACAATGAATGTGAACTCTTACCTCACATGGTATACAAAAATTAACTCAATATAGACCAAAGAACTAAAAGTAAGAGGGAAATCTGCAAAATTCTTAGAAGAAAACATAATTGTATACCTTTGTGACATTGAATTAGACAGTGGTTTCTTAGGTATGCTATGAAAAGCATAAGTAACAAAAGAGAAAAATAAATTGGACTTTATCAAAATTAAAAATTTTTGCATTTCAAAGAATACCATAAATAAAATGAAAAACAAAACAAAACAGCCACTGACTGGAAGAAAATATTTGAAAATCTTTTATCTGATAAGGAACTTATATCCAGAATATATAAAGAGCTACAACTCAGTCAGAAAAAAGACAAATAATACAATTTAAAAATAGGCAAAGGATGTGCATAAACATTTCTTTAAAGCAGATATATGAGGGACGCCTGAGTGGCTCAATCGGTTAAGCATCTGACTTTTGATCTCAGCTCAGGTCTTGAACTCAGGGGTTGTGAGTTCAAGCCCTGCACTGGGCTCCAATCTGGGCATGAAGCCTGCTTTTAACTAAAAAAAAAAAAAAAAAGATATACGAATGCCTACTAAGCACATAAAAAGATGCTCAACGTCATTAATCCTTAGGGAATGCGAATCAAAACCACAATGGTATACCACTTCATACCCACGACAATAGATACAATCAAAAAGAAGAACAATAACCAGTGACAGCAAGGATGGGAGAAATTATAACTTTGCACATGGCTGGTATGAGTGTAAAATAGTACAGTCACTGTGCAAAAGATTGGCGATCTATCCAAAGGTTAAACAGAATTACCATACGACCCAGCAATTCCATTCCTAGGTATATACTCTGAAGAAGTAAAAACATGTGTTTAAAAAGAACAACTTTGGGGGGCCTGGGTGGCTGGGTCATTTCAGCATCCAACTCTTGATTTCAGCTCAGGTCATAATCTCACAGTCATGAGATAGAGCCGCGCATGGGGCTCTATGCTGAGTGTGGGGCCTGCTTAGGATTCGCTCGCTTCTTCTCTCTGCCCCTACCCCTGCTGGTGCTGTCTCTCAAAATATACAAATAGGGGCGCCTGGGTGGCGCAGTCGGTTAAGCGTCCGACTTCAGCCAGGTCACGATCTCGCCGTCCGTGAGTTCGAGCCCCGCGTCGGGCTCTGGGCTGATGGCTCAGAGCCTGGAGCCTGTTTCCGATTCTGTGTCTCCCTCTCTCTCTGCCCCTCCCCCGTTCATGCTCTGTCTCTCTCTGTCCCAAAAATAAATAAAAACGTTGAAAAAAAAATTAAAAAAAAAATATACAAATAAACATTTTAAAAGGGTGATTTTTGTGATTTGTGAATAAATAAAATATATAAATCAAGAATAAATAATCAAGCAATCATAAAAAAATAAGTAATGACGGAAAACGGAAGGAAATACTGATCCCTGCTACAAACTGGATGAATCTCGAAGAAACTATGCTAAGTGAAAGGAGACAGAGAAGATCACCTATTTTATGATTCCATTAACATAAAATGTCTGGATTAGGCGAGTGTACACAGATAGAAAGTAGATTAGTGGTTGCCTAGGACTGAGGGGGTCTGGAGGGAGGGTAGGGGAAATGGGGGGATGACAAGGTTTCTTTTTAAGACAATGAAAATGTGCTAGAGTTAGATTATAGGGATGGTCGCACAACTCTGTAAATATACTAAAAGCTGTTGAGTTGCACAATTGAAACAGGTGAACTTTATATGTGAACTGTATCTCAATAAAACTCTTACCAAGAAACAAATAAATAAATAACATAGAACACATCTTAACCCTTTACCTATATTTCCTCAATATTCTACAAAGAGCATGCAATAGGTATATCATCAGGAAAAGGTGTTCAAATTTCTCGACTGGAAAAAGATGTCTCTTGGACAAAACACAGTAAAAATAAAAGCCGGAAATCAGTACTGCACGTGAACTCCACCGTGAAACTCACTAAACGTAGACAGGAAACAACTAAAGGAAAATACATCAAATTATTGACCGTGATTTTGAGTTGGGTTCACTGGATGATTTTTGTTTATTTTTTGGCGGGCTCTCTTTTCCTTATTTTCTGTACCAGCACATATTACTTTTTGGTCTCTAATTTTGAAATGCACATGAAATCATACAAAATGTTATGGAGTGAATGAAATGTAAGTCTCTCTCCCATCCTGGTTCCCCAGCTCCTCATTTTCAGGACTGCCATGTAAGATTGCTCAAATTGTTTACTGCACGATGGCATGTGGCTGAGGCAGTGAGTGGAGGTTATAATCTAGCCTGGGCTCTGCTGGATAAGCCACAGCTCTGGGCTCTGAGGAAACAATCTTTTTCATCTAAACCACAAGAAGATGCTATGGAAGGAAGTGACAGCCCTGCCCTTGTCCCCTCCATAAAGGCTGCCACTATGCCTAGTTTTTCGTGTGCCCCTCCGGACATCGTCTATGTTATCCAAACATACACGTCATGCTGTACACATGCAATAATTATTTTAAAAGAATAAAGACTTTTCAGGAAAAGCAATACAATATAATCAGAATTCAAGTACTTCTCGAGAAGTCATTCAAGGTAAAATTGAATTAAAAGGAAGAGAAAAAAAATCGTGTTTGTAACAAACAAGTCTTAAGGGAAGAATCCCAAGAGCAAGGATTGATTGCTGGACTGTCTTCTACCACTTACCAGTCTCCAATTCACATATATTGTTTAAGCAGCAAATGAAATTGATTGAAATGCAATTGCCAAGCAGGTTGATGCTTGGTACTTTATTCACCATGCTCTGCACAGCTTAGGAGAGTGTGGGGTGCATGCAGTCCAGCTCCCACTGTGGGGAGCGTGAGGATTTTCATCTGCTGAGACACCTGGGAATGAGCGTCCCCATACGAAGCCTGACACTTCTGTGTCCTTCACACCAGAGTCCTTGAAAACTAGGAGAATTGCTCAAACAGAAACCTAGGGCACTCTGTTCATCTGTACTCTAACACCTGTATAGTCATTAAATTTGGGCTGACGTTTCTGCTTATTTAGAGAAAAGGATGGTTAAATCAGGAAATACTTCAAATTATGAGATCTGACTGCAAGGATTGCTCTGCTACTCTGAGTAACCTTTTAGGCTTTTTGCCTGGGTTTCTGTTCCATGTTTTGCCTCATTACAGAAGGAAATACTGGTCTTCTTTTCCTCAGGCTCTTCCTCTGCAGTTCTTTCAGTTCTAAAAACTCTTTTCCACCCCAGGATTTCACCCAATGACCTCCTGTTTATCTTTCCAGACTTAGCTTGAATGTTGATTCCTCAAAGCAGGTGAGCACCTCATCACAGCAGCTGGATCTCACCCCCAGACCATACGCTCCATGAGTGCCTGCCTTGTCACCATTGCACTGCCATTACTTAGTGCTTGGCTCATAGTAGATACTCAATAAACCAGACAAATGAGTCGATGGCAATGCAAAAGCTATCCATGATCCCAGGAAAGCCCTCACTCATTTAAACAAATGGAGTGTCATTTATTTTTTTTTAATGTTTATTAATTTATTTTTGAGAGAGACAGAGAGAGAGAGAAAGAGACAGCACAAGCAGGGAAGGGGCAGAGAGAGAGGGAGAGAGGGAGAATCTCTAGCAGGCTCCATGCTCAGTGCGCAGCTCAATGCAGGGCTCAATCCCACGACCCTGGGATCATGACCTGAGTTGAAATCAAGAGTCAGACACTTGGCCGACTGAGACACGCAGGAGCCCCAAATGGAGCGCCATTTCAAAGAAAGCTTAGAATTCACTGAAAGCCAAGAATAATAAGGCTTGGAACCTACTTTGGAGTAGAAGAGTTTTCCCAGGAAGAAGTGGGGAGAAACATGAGCCTGGTACTGAATCAGGGCAATTCTCAGATGAAAAACAACAACACTGGGATAAAATGGTTGGGACCTAGAAAGGTGATCAGGTGGCTTCTGTGTGAGATATTGCTACTACAGGCAGAGGACACTGTGTGCTAAGAAGGTGACATGTTGAACCATCTCGATTTTAATTTGACCTGATTCAAAGAGGTCTTGACATTAGCAGTGGGATTATCCAAGATATATTTGTCCTCCTAAGTGGCTTATTCTCTAAAGCCCCTTTCAAGAGTGCTTTGAGACGTTCTCAAACTAGTTCTGTTTCTATTACTTCAAGTTATGCTAGGAGCAGGTTAAGAAGACCTGAACTCATTTGCCTTGTGGATTTGCTCTCTGTTTCTATTTCTGCAACAGAATACTTAAGTCTGTTAACTGATTAACTACAAGAGTGCTGGGAATGTCAACAGTTACTGGCATTCTTTTTGAATGTCATTTTCCATACATGCCACTACATAGTTTCAGAGATGATAAAGAACTGAAATGAGTAATTTCAGATATGCGGTTTAGAAATAAATACAATGTGGGGCACCTGGGTGGCTCAGTCGGTTGAGCATCCGACTTTGGCCCAGGTCATGATCTCATGGCTTGTGAGTTTAAGCCCCGCGTCGGGCTCTGTGCTGACAGCTGGGAGCCTGGAGTCTGCTTCTGATTCTGTGTCTCCCTCTCTCTCTGCCCCTCCCTAGCTCATGCTCGCACTCTATCTTGCTCTCTGTCAAAAATAAATAAACTTAAAAAAAAGATTAAAAAAGAAATAAATACAATGCAAACATATTTACATGATAAAACACAGCTACCATAAATATTGGAGTTCGAGTTGGAGAAGAACTTTCAAAGGCCCACAATCATTGAAATATGGTTGTGTGGAAAGGAGGGCATCCAGATTAATTCAATTCCCTTCCAAAACAGTGAAAATGTATGCAGACTGACCCTCTTCAACTATTCCATTCAAGTAAACTACATGGCAAAGGGGAGGGAATGTGTACCTTCAGAGGCCAGGGGCAGGACCCAAAGCAATTTTAGCAATGGGAAATTGAATTCCCTGATTTTATCTTAAAGATTCATGTAGATTTTGTAATCTTCTCCATAATAGATCTTTGATTTTCCTTCCAAAAATGCACTTAGTAAAACTGATGGTAGGGGAAGAGGATGCAACATGTTTATTTTGGGTTTCCCATAATCCCTTAGGGCACCTCTTAATACCCTGATGAAGACAATGCATTACCCTAGTGTAAGAAGCCAGAGTTAGACATTAGGGGATACAATCCTTGTACTTTATACAAACTTCAGAAAATCTTTTAGTTTAGTTGAAGTTTTTCCATCAACAAATGATTAAATATGGTAATCGATGCATAGACAATTCTTCTGGAATCTCAGAGATTCCTATCATGGCACGTACCACACTATAGTGAATTTCTCATTTCTTACGCCTCTTCAACTGCTGTGGTCATAGGGCAATTACCCGACATCCACTATACCCAAAATAAATAGCTTAAGCTAATTCTGGTAATCCCCTTCTCCTTCCTATGTGATTGGTTTAGGAAACAGCATGTGATATAGTCCTGGCCATTAAGACCCAGTTTAATGGGAGAAGTTTCCTGGGGGAGCTTTTACGAAACTTTTCCTAGAACTGGCACAGCTACCTTACCACCAGTTTGACGATGAAGCCAGACACACATGCCATTTAAGCAAGACAACTACCGACAAGGGAAACTGGAGTCTTCAAGCATTGTATGGGATGCTCATTACTGTGAGATAATACGGTTTCCTTGCTAATGAAGCCAATTTAACGTGTGGCTTCTCTTTTACTCTAGGAAGTCTTTAACAATATACATTACATTAGACTGGAACTTTGTGGAGGGCAAGATGTATGACTTATTATCTTTGCATCCTAGAGTCTAACACAGCATCCTAATTAATATATGCAGGATGAAAATGAACCAATTATCAAACTTACGATGTACAAAGTGAATTTCCCAGCTGACTCTAGGCCTCCGAGACATCTAAGATCCAAATGAGCAACCCAGATTACAAACACTGTGACATGAAGGGAGGTGGGGTTGCTGGCATTAGGAGATAGTACTACAGCTGACCTCAACATATTATTGATAATATATATGAAAAACAGTAATCAAAAGGGAAAAGGAACCTGAGATGCTAGCATGGAGACAGCTGGCTAAAGAAGGGATAAGGAAGATCCAGAGTGATTAATTTGGTTTAAAGAAAGCACAACCTTGGAATGTCTGGATTATAGCACAATTCATTCAAATACAGAAGGCAGGAGAGGAACAGTGCTCATTTACTTGTGGGAGCATCCAGGAGGACAGGTCAGTAGCAGCTGGATGTGGAAATAATACTGATGTCCCTACATTGGTGACACCCAAAGATTAGGTAAGATCCCTAGTACTTCATTAGTACAAACTGTCTGGATCTCAGAGGTATTTTGAGGGTTAGCATGGATTTAGGGGGCTCAAATGGACCCACAGATAGTCCTTGGAAAAGGAAGATCTACTCCTTTCTGATATTCCTCAGAAAAGAAGCTACGTGTCAGGCATTGATTCAGAGAGTTGCACACACATCAACCCATTCTAATGTCCTCAGAAACTCTTAAGTATTATCACCATCCCCCTTTCAAACCTGGACAGATTCTTCCATCAACCAAGAATTCATTGAGTGGTAAATACAACAAGGAATGCCATGTAGTGTAGCATTCTCCAAGAGAATCTTTTCTAGGAAAGGGAAGCATTCAGTGATGGGTAAAGAAGGAAGGAGGGAACCCTTCCTCATCAGGTAAGTGGAGAAGCAGGCCTCATTCTTGCCATTACTGCTTACCCCTGAGACTATGGAATATCAGGTGCTATTCAAGTACAGTCACAGGATTCTACACAGGGGGGAAAAACAGGCTGGACAGGTTTTGAAGTGTGGAAACCTTCAATATGCATCGAATGCAATCAGCTTGAAAATAAAAGAGGCTTAAGGACATAGTAGAATTTTACAAATTCAAGGTACTCTAGTTATGAAATATAGTATAGTTCTCTCTCTATTCCACACCTGTGTGTGTGCGTGTGCAAATGCACACACACACACACACACACACACACACACACACACACACACACTGGTCTCTCTTTGCACATTTTAATTCTACTTAAAATCAGAGACCAGTCTTTTCCAAAGGATATTTTCTCCTGGGTTCTCTTAAAGAAAAGTCAAAAAGAAAATCCGTGAAAATCTCCCTGAGATTCCTGTTCAACAACAGAACTCTGAAAAACTAAAAAGTTATAGGTTTTCTAACCTAATCATATTCATCATATCATTTTCATTAATACTAAGTATGAAAAAAGTGTGACTCTACATTTAAACTTGTTTATTAAAGTTAGAAATATCAGATGTAACTTGAGTTACAATGCATTGATTTCTTGGGGCGTGTGGGTGGCTCAGTCGGTTAACTGTCTGACTTTGGCTCAGAGCATGATCTCATGGTTCATAAGTTGGAGGCCTGCATCGGGCTCTGAAGCCTGAAGGCTGCTTTGGATTCTGTCTCCGTCTCTGTCTCTGTCTCTGTCTCTGTCTTTCTCTGCCCCTCCCCCACTTATGCGCACGCGCGCGCGCGCTCTCTCTCTCTCTCTCTCTCTCAAATAAATAATAAACATTAAAACATTTTGGGGCGCCTGGGTGGCGCAGTCGGTTAAGCGTCCGACTTCAGCCAGGTCACGATCTCGCGGTCCGTGAGTTCGAGCCCCGCGTCAGGCTCTGGGCTGATGGCTCAGAGCCTGGAGCCTGTTTTCCATTCTGTGTCTCCCTCTCTCTCTGCCCCTCCCCCGTTCATGCTCTGTCTCTCTCTGTCCCAAAAATAAATAAACGTTGAAAAAAAAATTAAAAAAAAAATAAACATTAAAACATTTTTAAAAATGTATTGATTTCTTGTTATATATAAAGCACTCATTAAGCCTTTGATCCTCACCACGATCTATGAAATAGATTTTATTAATATCTCAGTTTTACAGATAGTGAAACTGAGGCATAGAGCAGTGAAGATAGTGACAGGTTCAGAGACTGGAGACAGTAATTGGGGTACCCAGAGACCAACAGTAAAGGTAGAATAGTGAGTTTAGCACTTGGTACTGAGTGGAGTTGGGCACAACCACAGTGGGTCAAGAAAGATTAGAAGTCAAGTTCACATGAGCACTTGGGAATGGGGATACCAAGAAAGGAGGACAAGGCATGGAGAAAGGTGAGTTGGTTGGTTCAGAATTCAAAACTCCATAGGAATGGATAAAGTGTGCAAGAGGTCTTGTTATATCCATGTATATCAGCAGGGACCAGTGCTATCTCAGTGGTGGCACATTAACAGGCAGCCAAAGAAAGCTTGCTGAAGCAGACAGGAATGAAAGGGGTTAGAAACGTAGTCTAGCAGCCTAGGAGAGAAATGTGGGGTGCCAGCTACACAGAGATTGCAATGTCTTTATCTGACAAAACTTTTTGCTTCCGAATGTTAGAAACATAAATTTAACTAATTTAAGCAAAACAGGAACTGTATTGGTTTTGTCTGGATGTCTGGGGTACCCTAATGTCTACCTGTCTCCAGTTGCTGAATCTGACCTGTGGCTCTCTTAACTTCCTCAAATAGGGGGACAGGAAGGGTCAAATGGGCCTTGAGGACGCCAAGAACTATTTCTTTCTTCTTGCCTTTGACACCACATCCTTTGTATGGTCCATTCATTCTCTAAGGTCTGCTATCTCAACAGGGTATAAAAAAACCACAATGAAAGCTCCAGGTGCATGTCCTTCCAACCTACTAATGAGCCAGCTCTTCCCTGCCAGCCCCAGTAGGTTAAATCATGGGATACCATGTTGATTAACTATCATAAGACCTGTGGCTGGGGTAGAGGGGGTGGTGGTGTGCATAGTGATTGGCTCAGCCAATCAGGAAGCAGGAGTCATTCCAGGGTCCAGGAGGGTGGGGTAGCATGACTGGCAGCCCCCTACAGGACAATTGGTCAGAGTGTGGAAAGATCATTTCCTTCAGTGAAGGAAGTTCCTGTTACCAGAAGAAGGAGGCAAATGGACGCTGGGCAGCAGAAACAGCTGATGTTCCCTCTTGCCTTTGAGGAAAACCAACATCCAAGCTAAGGCAGAACCACTGCTAAACCATAATGTGCTTTTTTTTTGGAACACACGATAGTGTCTGGCTTACTCTGATACCATTATTTTCTAGTCCTTTCTTCATTTGTGCCAGAAATTAAATAATCCATGGTGACATGTTTTCTGGTCAGCAGAAAGGGCCTTCTAATTTCATGGCAGCCCATCCAACTGAAATTTAAATTTAACTTGGCCTCTCCTAGTGAAACAGTATGCACAATATTAATAGTAAAGGTATTTATATTTATGTGGTTTCAAATAACATTCTTCTGCATTTTCAATGATTTGGTTTTAGGACATCTTGGGTATAATACTTAATAAATCCTTTTTTAAAAATTTTGTTTAATGTTTATTCATTTTTGAGAGAGAGAGAGAGACAGAGTGCAAGCAGGAGTGGGGCAGAGACAGAGAGGGAGACACAGAATCAAAGCAGGCTCCAGTCTCCAAGTTGTCAGCACAGAGCCTGACACGGGGCTTGAACCCATGGACTGTGAGATCATGACCTGAGCCAAAGTCAGACGCTCAACTGACTGAGCCACCCAGATGTCCCAATAAATTCTTCCATCTGTTCCAGGAATGGATGCATTGCTTTTTATTTTATTTTTTCACCCACAGAATATCAGTAACACCACATTCTTAATTTTATTGGGATCCCATAAATCTAAAAGCTTAAAATGTTATTAAAAGGGCCCTCACCACCGCCATCTGGGAGGGCACTTTCCTTTCCATAAGTCCCACATAAAAAGACACAAGGTGCCAAATGCTAAAACCTCTTGCCAAAGTTGGCTTAAGGTTTCTAAATGGTCAAAGGCATGTTCACCCTCTCACTCATCTAAAACTTACAAAGCTCCAGTTTCGATGAACAAAGGCCCTTGGAAAAACCTGCACTGGATTCCAGCCGACACACCACAGAGGTGCCTACAACTTTGCTGCAAAGACGCCAGTGGTGCCAAGCTCAAACCAAAGCATCTCAGTGTCTGGACCCTTCCAGTCAATGGTTATCACTTCTACAGGCTCAGATGCTCTTTGGCAAGGAAGGAGCATCTTTCTCCTGCCAACTTCCCCTTTAAATAGGCTTGCCTCATTTCCTTTGTAAAATATGCACTTTCCTTCCTGTCCTCTTCTCCAACTTCTGGAGGAAAAAAGAAGCAAGAAACTGCTAAGTGATAACACCTCTTCATTTGCAATTTACCTATCACCTCCTCCTAGTAAGCCATTTCAGTTTGTTTTGTGGCAGCAAATATGGCCTGTAGGGTACATCCCCACAGTTGTCAATGGATAGGGCCTAGAAATAGGGAGTGGCTACGAAAGTGTCATTCACTTTTTTTTTTTTTTTTTTTTTTGAGATTGGATTGAGCATGAGATTGCGTTTTTCCTTTCCAAACATCAGGCATTTGATTTTTTTTTTTTTTTTCCTGTTGGAGCCCAGGCCATGTGAGGTTTTTATTCTTGGTATTGTGAGGGGAAAGAGAGTTAGGGGGTTGGGCACGACTCTCTATGGAGCTTAATGACCTAGATCAGGGACAGCATATATATTTTTTTTTTTTTGTAAAGGGCCAGATAGTAAGTATTTTAGCTTTTGTGGGACAAATGGGTCTCAGTTGTGACTACTCAACTCTGCCTTCATAGTGGAAAAGTGCCTGACACAACACAGACTCCAATGGGCATGGCTGCATGCCAACAAAACTTTATTTACAGAAACAGGTCACAGCCTGCTGACCCCTGATCAAGATTATGGGTAGGAGAGAAGGCACAGACGAAACGGGGAGGTGCAATCAGGAGGAAATCTGTGTCTGAAAAGGAATTCAAGAGCAAACCTGAACAGTTCCCCATGAAGTCATGGAGAACTCTGCATTTCTGACACATGAAACATGCCTTTCAATTAATAGTAATGCAAACATGCCCTCCCCCCACCCCCACGTGCAAACAAAAAAAACCCTCCCTCTGTTGTGCAAGAGCCCAAAGCCCTCAAAGGCACCACCTTGTAATCTGAGGTTTCCACTGAGTAGTGAGCAAGACACTTCCTCCAGAAGGCCCTTGTTGGAAATTAAACCTGTCTCCATGGAACACTTAATAAAACAACCCACCAGCCTTGGGGAACATATTAGCTAATAGACGGCAGGGGTGTGGTGGAGGCCGACTTGGGGCATACACATTTTGAACGGAAAGTGCTGTAAAATAAGGAAATGAAATCCGAGAGGAGTCAGGGCTCGCCGCACGGGATGGACAGGGTAGGTGTGGGTAGGGCAGTAGACAACACCAGCAACCCTGAGATGGAGGCCATCATGACGTGGAGACACCACATGGGTTTTGGCAGAGGGTCGGGGCCGCTCTCAGGGTGAGGGTGGCTGTCGTTGGGGAGAATTTCACATAGGGAGGTCAAGACTGGAGCGCTCGCTCCCCAATTCAAGCTGAGGACAATGCTCAGAGTGTGTTCCTGCAGAAAAAGAGGGAGGTAAGAAGCGCAGGTTTGAAGTCGGATTCTACCCAAGCTGGGGTAAAATCCCAGCTCTGCTCTGCCTGCTCTAAGGCCTTGGAGGAATTATGTTACCCCTTTAAGGCTCTGCTTTGTCATCTGTAAAACAGAGAAAGCACCTCCTTCCCAATGTTGTTAATGAGGAACATATATACGGTGTCTATAGCGACAGTCTCTGGCCCCTAGTGAATTTTCAATAAAGCAGTGTCTATTTCTCCACCACTCAAACTGTCTTAGCAGGACATTGACTGTCACTTGGTTCATCACTTCTTTGCAAATAAGATGCCACAAAAGGAAAAAGGTGTAGGTTACTAGCAACGTCTGGCTTAGTCATTACCCAGGAGCTAGATGCCTGAACTTCTCTCCTTAAGGTGGAAAGGCAAATCTACTGGGCTGTGGAGAGATTTCGGAAAAATATTCGTAAAACGGGAAACCAATAAACCAGGGAGATTCTTAGGCAGGGCTCCATTTCCCTGCGTCTACCACAGAAATGTTATGATCACCAGGGAGGAGGGGTATTAGTGTGCTATTCATCGGTCTCAATAAGGCAGGAGACTTCTGCCAGGGGGTTGGCCCGATGGTGGAGGGGTGACTAGCATCCATTTTTCTTCTTGGTGTGATAATTCCAATTTTATACATTATTCACCCTCACACAACCCATGTGTTGACCCCAATTCACCCTCAGGGGCAAACCTAACTGGCATAAACTGATTAGTAGGGGAGTGGACTTGGGACATAGCCAGTTCATTAGAGTCTCTGGAATACTGCTTAGAATTCTGGGATAAAGTTGCCCTCTCTTCTCAGTACATGGAAGGAGCACACGTGAGGACTAAACTGCCACAGCCAGTCTTGGCCACTGTAAAGGAAGAAAATGTGACAATAACGCCCACACGTGGAGAGGGCAGCACAGGGAGAATTCAAGGAACTGCGTTAGGCTCTTGATCAAACCTCACCTGAAATTAGAACTCTTTGGATTTCTCAGTTACATGAGCCAATAAACACCCCTTATTGTTTAAGACAGTTCAAACTGGGGTTTCTGTCGCTCAGAAGGGTTCTCACTCCAGGACCCCCAGGCCCTCCTGCAATGCCAGCAAAACCCCACCTTTTCCTCAAATGTACCCAATTTCCTGATAACAAATGCAGTTTCCTAGTACACAGAGCAGACCCTGGCTTGCTGCCCTCAGGCTGTTCAGTAAAAGGACAAAGGGATAACGTGGAACGTTGACAGCTTCCCACCTTCCTCTCTGAGCCCAGTTAGTGCTCCTGACTGTTCCTCTCAGTCCTGACATCCTTTTTGGAATGATCTGCCATCAGCCAAGCCTGACCAACATCAGGGTTCAAGCTGATATCAGCTCTGAAATGCCCATAAGTCTGAGCGTTCTACTGGTATTCCTGTGCAAAGGAGTGAAAAGTGTGAGGGTGTGGGTGAAGTGTGCACACGTGTATGCGAGTGAGTTCATGTGGGAGCATATACGGTGTGTGTACAAGTGTTTCTGGAAGAGTACTCCCCCTCAGGGTGAACTGTCAAAATGATGTCTTCTGAAGACGGGAAGTAGATATGACCCAGGAGGGGCCACTGAGAAGGAAAATGGCATGATGATTTACCCAGAGGCCACAGCAGTGACTTTTATTTATTTTTTAATGTTTATTTATTTATTTTGAGAGAGAGAGAGAGAGAAAGACAGAGACAGAATCCCAAGCAGGCTCCATGCCATCAGCACAGAGCCTAGCGCAGGGCTTGAACTCATGAACCGGGAGATCACGACCTGAGCAGAAGATGAGTTGGACACTTAACCGGCTGAGCTACCCAGGTGCCCCCATGGCAGTGTCTTTTAATAAGAGTCGATAAGCTAACAGCTGTGGAAGAAAGAAAAAAAACAATGGTAGTTTTATTGTGATAGAAAACGCTACAATCTAATGTTTGGAAATCTGTACCTGGCCTAATGGAATGGGGGCTGCAGATCCTAGAGGGTCAGCCCCGTGCAACTCATGAGTCCGGAGGGCCATGGTTTCCTGCGTCAAAAGAGATGGCAGGCTCCTGTGAAAGCAGGCATAGCCCCTCGGCCCCAAATGTTGACAAGTGTTAACAATGGCCCCAGGATGCCAGAACTCTGCATGTTCAACAGAGCGCACCAGACAAGTTATCTAGGTTTCTACACAGACCCTCCAAATTTTATGTTTGGTATGTATGTATGTATATGTGTATTTATGTTTTAATTTTATTGATTTGAGAGAGAGAGACAGACAGTGTGAGTGGGGGAGGGGCAGAGAGAGGGAGAGAATCCCAAGCAGGCTCCGAGCTGTCCACGCAGAGTACAAGCCACGAAATCATGACCTGAGCTGAAACCAAGAGTCAGATGCTTAACCGACTAAGCCACCCAGGTACCCTTCTGCATGGTATTTCAATGGTAAATCACCATTGTACCACCTATGCCTGTGTGTTCAGTTGCTTCTTTAGACTCGAAGAGATTTAACTTATGACTCCTTTAAATTCTTGTTACATATATGACTCAACTCACAAAAAGGACAATTGGCTGTTCCACCTCAGTCTGAAGTGAGGTATACTTAGGTGATTATAAATGCGCCTGACCAACACCATTCAGACCTAGGATAGGGAGGGAGGGGCTGACAGCACTGAATTTCTGAATTCTATTTTTCATCCCACAGGATATGAATCATGCAGGGCTCCGTCCCTCAACAGGGTAAATATCTTTGTCACAAGCATGAGGAATTAGAAACTGTTCTGTCTCATTGACTTCATAAAAACATTTGCCTGAACAAAGTCTCCAGTTCCAAAGCTGACTTTCCACTCCTTTCTAGGGGAACTTTGAAGAAGTCCATCACAACTAAAGTAGTGAGTAATTTATAACATCCTGAACAACCATCTGGGGATGTGGCTATAATACAATTGACACTGAAATTCCAGTTAATGACAGACTAGCTTCAAGTCCTAGTTTCAACATACTCTCCGTAAAGCGGAAGATTTCCAAGGATCATGCTTTTGAACAATCATCTATATCAAATCCAAACAAATCCCTGACTAAGTGATTTTTAAATTTGTCTTTAAGTCGAGTTGCAGAAACAAGTGGCTGATTGCTCAGAAATAAAGCAGGAATACTCTCCACTTGCTGATCTAGCTAGAAATCTCACTTCTCTCTAGATGACAATAATAATGGTTAACATTTATTGCGTGCTTACTACGTGCCAAGCACTACTTTGGGCACTTTTCATATGTTAACTTGTTCATGTGCTCAACAAGTCTGCGAAGTGAGTACTTTTATTATTAACCCCATTTTTTCAGAGGAGATGGGGGAGGGTTAAGAAAATGATGTAAGGTTTTTCAGCCAGTGACTGATGGAGCCATGTTTCAAAACCCAGGCTTAACTGCCTCACTGGGTTGAAATGCAGATTCAAAACATCTTTTGAATTATAACAAAAAGAAGATAAACTGAGGCCACTGATGTCATAGGAAAAGGACACCTAGAAGAGCTTGTCTTTGGAGTTAGACTATATGTAGATTGTCCAGCTTTCAGAAAGCTGATTTTGACTTTCTTTCTTTCTTTCTTTCTTTCTTTCTTTCTTTCTTTCTTTCTTTCTTTCTTTCTTTCTTTCTTTCTCTCCCTCTCCTTTTCCTTCTCCTTCTTTGGATAACTCAAAAAGTTGGGGCGCACAGGAGAGTGAACATGGGTAGATGTGGGAGGGGAAGAGATGAGGGTGGGTGGCCTGAAGAAAGCAAGAGAAGAGAGCCCCTTGTTGAACATTCTTCCCTGCTGAAGCTGAAGCAAAACCCACATGGCCGAGTTTCAGTCTAAAGCACAAAAGGCTGTAATGTGAGCTTATCAGGCATTCCTACCTTCCCAACCATGAATTTACTCAAGGTATCTGAGGTTTAGAACTTGAAATGAGTCTTTCCAATCATCCACGTTGTACTGCAGGAAAGCGTGATTTTGTATCAAATGCTCCACTTGGGACCTCGCACAGAAGGGGCTGGGATGAGGGCCCTGGAGCGAAGGGGGACTGGGGTGCTGGCGGGGTTGGAGGGAAGCCAGAGTATACTTGAGTGAATGCCAATAACAAACTCCATATTCTTCCCAGACCTTCCAAGTTCAGTGGGAAACTTCATATGTTCTGGGCACTAAAACTTTCTCTGGGGTTCTCTATAGTACAGGTGAGTCTCAGAGTTAACCTGTCTCCTCTCTGGATTCACTACAGTAGCATACTCATATCTCTATTACACTAATTCCCGTCATCTATGATAATGGTTCATTACATTCTTAACACCTAGCTCAGTCCCTGGCATATAATGGGCACAAGAGTCAAGTTTGTTGAGTGAATGGTTAAAGATACCCAACTAGATCAGCATACAAAACTGGTCAATAATATCAATAAAAACAACAGCTAGTATATTTATTGGGCACTAATGAGCCAATCACTTACATGTACAATAATTTCATTTAATTTCCCAACTGCTCTGTAATGGAGACATTACCCTGATTATCTCCATTTAATAGTAAATGAAACTGAGGCACAGAGAAGCAAAGTGACATACTCAAGATCACTCAGCTAGCCTGGACTCAGCCAGGAGGTACTACCTGGATTTGACCTGTGGCAGTCTGATGTTAGAATCAGATCTTTCGGCGTCACCTCAGATCTTCCCTCACCTACTGTCGGCCTGAAGGCAGTTAGCATCTCATGTTCTCCCACTGACTCTTCTCAGATATTTTCCCACCATCCCACCCTCTCAAAACTCACCCGCACACAGTCACAAATCACCATAACCCCACTTCATATCCAGGCTTCCCCAAATGTCATCCAATCCTAACAGCAGCTTTAAGGCAGAGACAAATATGTAAGATGCTTGGAATATCAACATTTCCTCTCGTCTTCTCTTTCACTAGCTTTCGCATTTGATTTGATTGCCTCAGTAATCTCCAGGGAACGTGATGAATTCACCATGCATCCCAAAGACGGGCAGCATTTTGAGATGCAGCAGAATGAAGATAATAAAACCCTGCATCTCATATGCTGTGAATTGCAGAGGAAAAGGACAACAAGAAGAAAACAGTGCCGACTCTTCTGTTATTTCTCAGGGATGTAAAGGAAACAAAGAGCAGAAAAATTTGTTTGCTTGATTTCTCCTAAGTGTTTCTACCAAGGCCATTCTCCTTCCTTGGGGACTTGAAACCTTCTGGAATTTCTTGACTCTGCCTATATGGTTGGGATTTTCATTACACCGGATTTGTTTCTTTTCAATAAGGTTGACATTGGCCTGCGGAAGAGGCATGCATATGGAATAGTTTCAACTGTTTCTCATGACATGTATGCTCCTACATCTACAGGGAGACAAGAAATTATCCCACAGCAATATTTCATTCACATAGAGAGGGAATCCAAAGGAGAAAAGTGGTTACAGGGAATAGATGCATATCTGAATAGAACAGGAGCTCGTCTTGTATAAAATACACAATACTCTCCTCAAAAGACCTCAGTCAGGAAGAAATAATACACTGCTTTAACAACAGAGAGATAAACACTAGAATAAAGCTGCCCATGGGGCAGACGAGAAGCAAAAACCATTCTACACTTGAAGCATGCCCCACCCCCCCCCCAACGAATATACAGTATGTGGCCGAGAATTTATCTTAGAAAATAAATGGTTCTGCTTTTGAGCAAGGAAAAAAAAATGCCTCCCTTTTAATTAGAAGATGTTACTTCAATGAAAGTCTAGTGGTCCATGGGCAGAAAAAGTCAATGGTAATCTTAGATCTCCAACAGGGTTGAATCAATAGACACTGTTTGTTGCTGCAGGTTAACACTGCCATTAAATTGGTTTGACGTGTAGCACATCTCAAGAGCCTGCGTTTCAATACCATCACAAGTATTCACCTGACGCAGAGGGTGTGCCCAGGAAGTAGACCCAACTGGCTTTCTGCAGGCAGCTGTTTTGTCCTCCAAGGATTTGCACGGGGACCTCTCTTTCTAATCTTCCCTACTACTGAGGCTGAGATCCACAGCTCCCAGCTTGTTGAGGCCTTGACCACTGCCCAGGGAGAAGAAAGGAATATTAGACATGTGTATTTCGCGAACAGGCAATGATACGAGTGACTCACTCAAGTGGACATAGAGAAAGCCCTATAATAGCTTCTTGAGGCTGGGCCACTGCTTCCAAAGGGAAGTACGGTCACATGATGTGGTAGATTGGGGAACAGATTTATGCCCCCAGTTTTCATTTTAACTGTATGTGCTTGGTCTTCCTTCAAGAGTCTTCTGTGTGTCCATGGTCAGACTCTGCCCATCTCTTCAGTCCCACCTTGCTCCCCTTCCCCACTTCCCAATCAGTCTTCAAACATGCCATGCATTCTGGCCACATGACCATCATACGTTGTTGCCTCCATATGGAACCTTGGTCTCTTCCCCTTCTCCTGGGTGATTCCCACTTACTTTCAGCTTCCAACTGAAAAGTCACATCCAGGAGAAAATCATCCATGATTCTCCCAGACTAGGCAAGATGCTTATGCTGAATAACCTGCTCGAAATGTGTTTCTTTTCTTTGGGCTTACTGAAGTCTGCAATTACACATGTATTCACGGGATTATTTAATTTATGTCATTTCCATGGGGCTGTGGTTTTTGAGAAGAGGAAACACTGTGAGTTTTTGGTCTCTATTGTATCTCCATCCCTCATGGTACATTGCAGGGACTCCAGAAATGTTTGCTGAATGAAGAAACACTCAAGGTATCTGGTTGACATATTAAAGACCAGATAAAAGATGGTAGTACCTGTGGAATTAATCAGCTACCCAAGGAGAAAACTAGACTCCCTCGCTGAATAAAGTAATAAAGAAAGATCAGAAAGCTAGGAAGATTCAATATGAAAAGTTTTAGATCGGGGGACCGCTTTTCACTTTGACCACCAAGTAGCACCAAGTAGCTTGAGGCCGAATTTGTGGTCTGCCCTTAATAACTGACACTGTTTAGCAGGTGGTCCTGAGTAACCCATTTATTTTCTTTCTTTCTCTCTCTTTTTTAAAGTACGCCTGCTTTCTTTTTTATCTTTTTTAACTTTAAGTTTATTTATTTTGAGAGAGAGAGAGAGAGAGAGAGAGAGAGAGGGAGAGAGAGCAAGTGGGGGAGAGTCAGAGAGAGAGGGAGACACAGAATTCCAAGCAGGCTTTGCACTGTCAGTGGGGCTGACCTTGGGACTCGATCTCACAAACTGTGAAACCATGACCTGAGCCAAAATCAAGAGTCAGACGCTTAACTGAATGAGCCACCCAGGCACCTCTGAGTAACCCATTTCTAAACAAGCACCCCAAAAGATACAAAACAGGTGCTCTAAGGACCTTGATGGGAAACAATATTACTTTAAAAGTTGGGTTAAAATCTGGCTAAATTGTCTATAGGCTCCAACGCCTCAAATGCAAACCTGACTCTTAGTCAGTATGGCCATTATGTTCATTTCCTGTGGCTGTGGTAACAAATTACCACAGAATGGGGGCGCCTGGGTGGCTCAGTCGGTTAAGCATCTGACTTCGGCTCAGGTCATGATCTCGCAGTTTGTGAGTTTGAGCCCCGTGTCGGGCTCTGTGCTGACAGCTCGGAGCCTGGAGGCTGCTTCGGATTCTGTCTCCTCCTTTCTCTGCCCCTCCCCTGCTCATGCTCTGTCTCTCTCTGTCTCTCAATAATAAATAAACATTAAAAAAATTAAAAAAAAATTACCACAGAATGAGCAGCTTAACACATCAACCTTTTCTTCTCTTAAGGTTCAGGAAGTCATAAGTTCAAATTCAGTTTCTCTCAGCTGAAATCAAGCATCAGCAGGGCCACACTCCCTGCAGAGACTCTAAGATAGAATCCATTCTGGCATCTTCCAGCTCCTGGTGCCTGCCAGCATGTCTTGACTTGTGGCCACGTCACTCTAACCTCCACCTCTGTCTTCACATTGCTTTCTCTTCTGTGTGTCTCTTTCACTTCCTGCTGCCTCTCTTTTGTAACGACACCTGTGAAGGCATGGAGAGCCCACCCAGATAATCTAGGATAATACCCCCAGCTCAAGAACCTTAATTTAATCACATCTGCCAAGTCTTTGCCATATAAGGTTACATTCACAGATTCTAGGGATGAAGACCTGAGATCTTTAGGGGGCACTACTGAGCCTACTGAAGCCATCTGTTTCAACCCTAAAATACACGCACACATACATTATAACTAATTTACTAAAAATCTACATGTATGCAGGACAACTTTACTCATCACTATACCTTACTGCTCTCAACTGGGTTTAGATCATTTGGTGGGAGGTAAACGTGGTGTGGTAGCTACAATTCTAACATGGCTCCCATGATTTGCACACCCTGGTGTTATGGCCTATGTAATCTCCTTCCCTTAAATGTAGCTAGGACCTTTAAACTTGCTTTCAGCTGGGAGAATATGGAGAAGATGACGGGCTGTCACTCCCTTGATTAGGTTACCTTAGGTTGCAAAGGTGATGGGCTGTCACTCCCGTTATTATTCCATCTTATTAGCAAATTGGAAGGAAAAATGATTTTCTGCTGTCTTTGAAGAAACACACTGCCATCTTGGTGATGGCGGCACATGACAAGGAACTGCAGATGTCCTCCAGGAGCTGAGTTCTGCCAACACTCAGTGATTTTGGAAGAGACCCTGAATTTCAGACAAGATCACAGTCCCGGCCAAGACCTTAAATATCAACCTGGCTACAGGACGCAGTGAAGCTGTGCCCACACTCCTCAGCCACAGAAACTGTGAGATAAGAAGTATGTGTTGTTTCAGCCACCAGCTTTGTGGTAATTTGTTATGTAGAGACAGAAAACTAATACGCTTGATTGCAAGTGTTTACTATCTCTATCTGAGGTAGAGAATGGATAATCGCAGACAACTCAAATGAAAAGAGTCAACCATCCCAAAGGTCCAGAGAGCAAAGTACCCTGGGGGAAAAATGCGTGCTGCAAACCAGAGGGCATTCCGAGCCAGCAAATGGGATTCACAGTAACTGGAAATACACTGGGAGATGGATTGGGGGGAAATTTAGAAAGGGCAGAGTTTAAGCAGAACTCTTGTAGTTACAGAGATAGAACTCCAACTCCAACCAAAGCAGACATGAATAAATAAATCCAGTAATGGTGAACGTGGGGGAGTTTATTGGCTCACACATCTGGAAAGACCAAAGGTATCTGCCTTGAGGCACTGAAGCTCTGGGCCGTGTCCCTCTCGGTCTCCCAGCTCTGTTTCCTTAGTGTTGATCTTCCTTTGGCTTCTCAGTGGAACCAGAGGTGGCCACTAGCAGGACCACACTTACACACAGCTGGTTTAGCAACTCCTGTGGGAAGAGATTCTGTTTCCTAATAATTCCAACATGAGTCATTCAGTTCTTCTTCTCTGGCTCTGACTGGCCAGACCTGAGTCACATGTCTGACCTTCACACCAGAAAAGACTGAGGGAGCAGCCAGCCTTACTTGAGCCTGAAGGCCAGTTGGGTGGGGTTCTCTTATGAGAAGAAGAGGGATTAGATCCTGGGCAGTCAAGAATCACAGATGCCCATTCTCCCGTAAGCAACATGGCAGATGCATCCGAATGCCAGCTCCACACTGGAAAAAGGTGGGAAGAGGGCTTTTTAAGTCAGGAATCAAGTAGTAAACGGAAATTTCCATGCAGAGTGCATAGAGCAGAACTTGGAGAATGAGCTGCGGGGAAGAAATGCTTGGGGCTAAAATGAGTCAAGGTAGTTGATCTGCTGAGTTTACAAATTTTTTTGTTTTTACATTTATTTATTTTTTTGAGAGACAGAGAGAGACAGAGCACAAGTTGGGGAGGGGCAGAGAGGGAAGGAGACACAGAATCCGAAGCAGGCTCCAGGCTCCGAACTGTCAGCACAGAGCCCGACGCGGGGTTCGAACTCACAAACTGTGAGATCATGACCTGAGATGAAGTCGGACGCTTAACCAACGGAGCCACTCAGGCGCCCCAATCTGCTGAGCTGATAAACAAGGTGACGCTAAGGAGGGATTTCCAAAGGCATGTGGCCTGATGAACCCAGCGGATCCCTCTCTAGAGAAAGAATGTAAAATCTATGGAAAGTGACATGGCGAAAATGAATGCTCCCATCCTTTCCATCTATGGAGCAATCATTATGTCACAGGTGTCATGCTTTCTACCTTACATTCATTATCAGATTTATTCCTCACCCACAGCCCTATGAAGTAGGTAGTTTGACATGTGAGGAAATTCAGGCCCAGAAGGTTAAGGGATTTTCCCTGAACGTCAGGGACCTGGTAACTGGCAAAGCAGGTAAGTATGTTCAAATCCAGGTAAATATGTTCCCAAAGTCACTAAGCTAAACCTCTTCTTTCTGAATTAGTCCTGACCTGAACAGGACAAGAGAATAGAGAAATACCCAATAAAATTTAACTCTCACATTGTGAAAGGCTATTTCAAACCTTTTTTGGTGCAACTAAGTAAGTATTTTGGCCCAAGAATTAATTGACTAGGACTTCAGAGGTAAGTCAAAAGGCCTTTGGAAAAAGAAAGGTGGATCCAAAACAGCAGAGGAACTGCAGAGAAACAAGGGAGGATAAGAGGCAACAATGGGTTCTCAGAAGCACCCTCACCGACAACTTTGGAAATGTCAAAGGTAAACAATGAGACAGGAAGTTGGAGAGGAAAACGACCAGGGAAAGTTCAGCCCTGTATCCCTTCCACGCCCTCACTGCCCATTGTGACTCTCACTGAGTCAGCCCAGATGGGAGGAAAGCAGAGACCTCACTCACCCAATGTCCAACCTCTCCATGGCCTGGAACCAGTGGAGGATGAAGCTTGTGAATGCAGCTCAGGCACACCCATGGTACCCCCTGTCCCACTGCACATCCATACCCAGAGATTTCAATCAGAGCCCTGGAGTACAGAGAGCACCGCCCAGGGGCCTGGGTTCTGAGGTGAGTCCAACCATTAATTACCAAATGACTTTGGGTAAGGCACTTACTATCTCTGGGCAAAAGTTTCCCATATGAAAACTTGGGGGTTGAATCAGATGAGCAATTGCACATTCATATGCCAAGAGAGACCAAGAAGGTAATGATAATGATGTAGCAGGCTAAGTATAAGACAACAGGGAGCAGTGGGGACTGGAGATCCCACGTCCTGTCCAGAAAGGGCATCCCTGGTGTCTCCAGATACATCAATTTCCCCTAAGAAGTCAGAATTGGGGCCTTTATATAAAATCCCCCAATCTTTAAGTGTTGGCAACAAGTCCAAACTCCTTAAAAACCCTATTCAAGGCAAACTTCAGGTAATTTTGCTGGCCAGTTTGTGATACTGAATCTGAATACAACCTGTTTATAAGGTGCATGTGGTTATTTCAGCTTAATTAAAACTGAACCAAAATTAAAAATTCCGTTTCCCAGTCATACCAGCCACATTTAAAATGCTCAACAGCCATGTGCGTTAGTAGCTAGCATATTGGATAACACAGACATAGATCATGCCCAACCATGCAGAAAATTCTCTTGCATTGTCTGGGTCTAAATGATCTGTAAGACAACTTTCAGCTAGGCAAACTCCAACTAAAGACAAAATAAAATGAATTGTACTTTCTGAATTGACAGGAAACAAAGATCCTGGAATTTCAGTGCATAATTCTAACACAAAAAGATTGGTGTCATCATTTTTTCTTCTCCTTGATGAATTTCTGCCACTTACATTTAAATCAGTTTCGACAGATTTGTTCACAGGAATGGCCTGATAGATTCTAGTTTGCGTCAACATGTGAGGTAAATCCTTGAATCATTTCATTAACAGTGATTTGAAATCTAACCTTGTCTGAAAAGGAGGACATGGGACGGAGGAAGGGAAAACCCTCTTTTCTGTTGCCTAAAACTTACTCCTCCTCTACTAGATAAAGCTTTATTGCCACACAGAGCTTTTAGCTGCCTGTGGAAGACCCTACGTTGTGACCACTAGCACTGTTTTAGATCACCGGTCATTAAACTTTTCTATAAAGAACCAGACAGGAAATCTTTTCAGCCTTGGGGACCGCACAGTTTCTGTGGCAGATGTATACCACTGGCTCATTACATGAAAGCAGTCGTTGACAGTGCATACACAAATGGGTGTGGGCTGTGTTCCAATACGTCACCTCTGGACACCAACATTTAAATTTCATATAATTTTCAAGGGCCAAGAAATGGTCTTCCCTAGTAAAAGAGAAAAAAAACCCTTTCTTAGCTTGGGACCATACCAAAACAGCGTGCGGGATGTGGCCCACAGGCTGGAGTCTGCTCACCCCTAACCAAGTTCTGGAGGCTCTGTGATGGAGAGATGGGTGGGCTTCGAGCCACGGAGGGTTGCACTCTGGCACAGGCATATGATTCACTGGGCATTTATCCAATGTACGTTCTATACTTAGCTAATGCTGTTCGGGAATGGAGGAACAGACCACATAGGTTCTTTTTTGTTCTTTTTCTTATGAATAGAATCGATCTTCGTTCTTCATGCATTCCATATTTGCAAATTCATCTACTTGCTAAAATTTACTCGCCACCCCAAGATCAAACTTGTGCTGCATTTGCAGTCATTCTCAGACACGTACGGAGGGGCAAAAAACGTGAGTCACCCTCGGAGCGAGGCCTTAGCTAAGGTCAAACAAGATGACACCCTGCCTTCTTGTTTCAGTGCACAGACCGTAAACCAGCGTCCTTTACATGGTCTTTTTTAGCACCGTGTTTTTTGCACTTTTGGGCTTTTTGTTGGTGACTTTGCTGTTTCAAAAATTTTTTTTTAACGTTTATTTATTTTTGAGACAGAGAGAGATAGAGCATGAATGGGGGAGGGTCAGAGAGAGAGGGAGACACAGAATCTGAAACAGGCTCCAGGCTCTGAGCTGTCAGCACAGAGCCCGACGTGGAGCTCGAACCCACGAACTGTGAGATCGTGACCTGAGCTGAAGTCAGACGCTTAGCCGACTGAGCCACCCAGGCGCCCCATGACTTGGCTGTTTTAAATGGTCCCAAAGCATAGCCTTGAAATGCTGGTGAGCGTTCCTAAGCATAAGAAAACTGCGATGTGCCTTATTCAGAAAATGGGTGTATTGGATAAGTTTCATTCAGGCATAAGCTCCAGTTCTGTTGGCTATGAGTTCAATGTTAATGGAGCCACAATATACAGTAAATAAAGTGTCTTCAAACAGAAACACACATAAAACAAGGTTATGTATTGATTGGTTGATGAGGATGTTGTGACCAGAGATTCATCAGAGTCTAACCCTATATTTCCCCTAGGAGCTGGTTCAGCATTTGCTAATTTGGTCCTCAAGGCAACTTTCTACAGCCTAACTACCACAAAAAATAAGAACTGGCTGTCTATATTTTTACTGACGTTAAAAAGAAGTTGCTGTCGTGATCTCCCATCCTTTCTCATTATAAATTGCCTTTAAGGCTTTAAGCCTTTAAGACTTACTGAAGAAGGTTGAAACTATTATTTTTTTTAATGTTTGTTTGTTTGCTTGTTTGTTTATTTTTGAGAGAGAGAGAGAGAGAGAATGAACAGGGGTGGAGGGTGGGGGCAGGGGGACAGGACACAGAGAGAGGGAGACACAGAATCCGAAGCAGGTTCCAGGCACTCAGCTGTCAGCGCAGAGCCTGACGTGGGGCTCGAACCCACCAACTGTGACATCATGACATGAGCTGAAGTCGGATGTTAACCGGCCGAGCCACTCAGATGTCCCAGTTTTAACTACTCAAATGAAGTTTTTGGGTTATTTCATGATTTTAGGTGTCCATGATTCCCTAGTTTCTGGTTCTCCAGATAAATGGGCTGTTGCCTGGGTATATGCCATAGATACCTATTTTCAATAAATTCTTCACTTGTAGATGATTTGAAAGCTCACAAACTATGCTCCTAGTGGTAAAACACCCCAAGACTAAAATCCCAGCAGGATTCTGTTAAGAGACTTGGCAGGTGAACGTTTTGCCATGTTGTAAATATCCAACACAGTTTTAGAGACTATCTGAATGATACTAAATATCAATCATAATTAACAACCTAAACCTAAGTATTCATCGTTAAGTCAACCAGGGTTTTATAGGAGACCTGGAGCCTTTATTATGGGTATGATTTTCATTTGCAAATGTTGCAAAAAATGCACTGGCTTTGTCCTCTGGAAACACATTATGTGAGGTGGGCCAGCAGGGGAAGTTATTTGGAAAAGGAAGAGGATGTTGGGAGTTGATACATCTGAGAGGTGAGGTGCAGGCAGAGCCAAAAAAAAAAAAAAAAAAGTTGCAAATGCATTTAGAAGAATATTAACAAGTAAGCCGATGTGTCTTCTGAACACATAAACACGGACATTTTTTGTTAATGACTAACTTCTCCTGACTGAACAGTCTTTCTATGATTGCTGATGTATAAACCCTGGCATTGACTGAGCTCTTCTTTATGACCTTGGCCTCTTCCTCAAGCATTTCTAAATATTAGATGACATTATAGTGCTTAATATATGCCAGGCTCTATTCTAATAAGCAACTTTAAATATATTAACCCATTTAATCCCCAAATAATCATATGAGGTAGGCAGACTTATTACCATCTTCATTTTAAAGATGATAAAACTGAGACAGAGCGATGTCATGTAACTTGCCCTGGGTCACAGCCATTAACCGGCAGAGCCAGGATTTAAACTCGGGGAGGTTCGTTCCAGAGTCCTTTTCCTTGACCGTTATCACCACACTGCCTCTTAAGAAAGCACTGGATAATTGTGGACAGTTTACAGTGGCTGCTTCTATTAGCAGCAATATTCAAGTCATAACCACTCTTTCTCCTTTTCCATTTCTCCATCTTCCTCCCTCCTTTCTTTTCTCCCTCCCTCTCTCTCTGAGTTCTAACTTTCATATGTGGCATTCCTCGTTTTTGATAAAAATAAATAGTACTTTAACTACCATCATATCCAAGACTGAACAGTTCTATCATCCTCCATACCCCTTTGTAGTCAGCACCAGTCCCGACCAGCACCAACCCCCACCGGCCTGGAGACCAAGGGATTTCAGTCAGGGGTCCTGGATCCCCAGGGCATCCTTCTACAGGATTCAAGAATGGAACTTGGATAACTGTAAAAATTACATCTTCAATTTTTTTTTTCACTAACGTCTACTTAAAAAGGAGAATTTCTTCAGTTATGAATATGAGTAACAAACTACGTAAATATTAGCAGAACCCGTCACTCAGTCTCAGTAGAAATCAGAGAAAGTCTTCGATAGCATTGTGTGGTTACTTACATCCCAAAATATTGTATACACTCCTGACCAGTTTGAAATTATGGTACATCAGATCTTGCTTTTGAACGCATTAATAAGCACTTTGTTATTATATCACAAATTTGAATATCGCAAATGATTTCATAACTAAGTATCATTAAATTTAATCTCAAAACTGTTGCCTGTGAAAGCACTCAACTACCTGAATGATATTTCGGCAGATGGAGTCCCTGGTAATTTATTCTACCATCATCCCAACCAACACTTGCCCCGAGTGCAAGATACAGAAATGATTATAATCCAATCACTGCCCAGGCTGATGAAGGAATTATGCACCTCCCTTTCGTAGGCCGAGCTGTGCTCCTTCACAGACAAATGCCCCTGGTGCCTTCTCTCAAGGAGGATGGCCAAGCAGCACGACCCACCTCTTCTACGGGGCTCTGCATGGAATGTGGAAGACTCCCTCTCTCCAAGCACTTTGCACCTGCCACAGGGCTCACAGAGAATGTACACACCTTCTTCTGAAGAAGAGGAACCAGCCATCTGTGAGCTCCAGATTGACGCCAAGTGGGAGAGAGAAGTCAAGACACAACACTTAACTCTCAAATTTAGGCAGAAGCTGAGAATTCACCTTCTCCAATATTTTGGAACTGTTTTGTGATCAGGACTGTATTATTAAGACCCGCTGCTTGTACTATGGTCCGTCACCCCCAAATCAATGATTTCCTTCTTGATCAATTTTTTTTTCACTTTATTTATTTATTTTGAGAGTCAGAGCAAGAGAGCACAAACAAGAGGGGCAGAGAGAGAGGGGGAGAGAGAGAAGCCCAAGCAGGCTCCGTATTGTCAGCACAGAGCCTGATGCAGGGCTTGGTCCCACAAACTGTGAGATCATGACCTGAGCTGAAATCAAGAGTTGGATGCTTAACCAACTGAGCCACCCAGGTGCCCCATTAATCTATTAATGTAAAAAACAAGTCATTGGAAAAAGAAGGATGGGAATATGCAACTTCCTAAGGGATATAAATGGCCAGTAAATACAAGAAAAAAAACCTTGATTTCACTGATAATCAAGAATAAATATTATATAACAAGATACGATATTTCTTTTATCCAAATGTCAGAAGCTGAATTATTTTTATAAGACAATGTAACTGATGTAAGACATATGCTGACTACCTTAAGTCCCAATGTGGAAATTCATATTTGGAATAAAAACAGCTCTTTTGGAAAAAAAGATAAATTTGAAATTTGCTCAGGTGACTGGGTTGCTTTCTGAAGCTGATTTCAAGAGGCAAGACTAAAAGAATGTGAGATTCTAAATCGCAAATCCAATAAAAACAATATAAAAAAATCATAGAGGCTGTCAATAAAAACTTCACCTTTTGGTCCTTAGAACTTGGCCACTGTGGCCAGACTGTGACTTTGAACAGTAGGAAAGTGGCTGATGAACTAGTGCTTTCCAAGATTTCCTTGTCTTATTATTTTCCACAGTGTTATCCTCTCTCCTCAGTAGTCAATTTTTCATTTACAGTATTTCCATAATGCTTTCTTAACAATTAGCCAATGTATCAGTGTCACTTTCTCCTCACGCTTCCCCAAGCATATCGCTTTCTTTGCAAAAGCAGTATTGGTCAGAGAGGACATCTAGTACACGTGAATCAATTCTGCTGCCATTAGAATGTGGACGGAGTTCAATTCAGCAGGAAACAGAAACTAGAGAATTGGCGGTTAAGTTGAACTTGCTCACCATTTTGAGCCCCATTCCCCTGAGGGCAAGCGCGACCTTGTCCCGGCTGTGGCAGTCGCGTACTCTGTTCACACAGCGCACCCCGCTGGCCACTGCGGAAAGTTCACCTCCCGTGCACAATTTTAAAATTAAATGACTGCTGGTCTACCACCTACATCTCATTTCTAATCAACTTGGAATTCAAGAACCAGGGCCATCTTTTGCCCCCACCTTTCATGAGGGCTTCGGCTGAAACACCAGTGCTTTAGAAGAGGAATAATAACAATAGTATCATTTAATAAGTGAATTAGTTACATGTCCCATTCCATTAAATCCACCCAATCACGGTACAAAATAGATACACAATAACATTAATTTTATAAATGAACCACAACACGATAGGTATTATTATTGCCTCTATTTTTCAGGAGGTTTGGAGCGGTGAAGGAGAAATTCGCCAAAGGCTCTAAAATAATTAAGTAGGCAGCAAAGAGTGGAACCCCATCTAATTCCAGAGTTCAAGCTTAGTGACTACAAAGTATTGCCCGTCTTATTCGTGAATGCTAAAAGAAAAAAAAAAAAAAACACCTGAAAGATGACAATTCATTTCAAAGCCTACCATAACAGGTTAGGCCCTTTAATGCCTGATACTTGCTAAAGTTCGACAGAGAGCAGAGGCTATTTCCTGAGCAGCTTGTACAAAGTCAACTCCAAGGACATGCTAATCAAAATGGGGCATAAGCACATGATATCCATATCAGTCAGAAGTTAAACAACAGAATGCGCCAAATTTAAGCCTCTGGCACATGCTGGGATGTAACAAGCCTCCTGTTCCAATAAGGTACAGGATCTTTCCAGTGCTCTATGGATAAGGTATGGATAAGGCTCGGATGGGCTTATAATAGAGACTTTCATTATTGTGGAGCTAAAGTAGACTTAAAAAAATTTTTTTCAAGTTTATTTATTTTGAGAGAGCATGTGCACAAGTGGGGGTGGGGCAGAGAGAATCTTAAGCAGGCTCCATACTGTCAGCACAGAGCCCAACGCGGGGCTTGAACCCACGAACTGTAAGATCATGACCTGAGCCAAAACCAAGAGTCGGACGCTCAACTGACTGAGCCACCCAGGTGCCCCCAAAATAGGCTTTTTAAAACGTGTGTGTGTGTCTGTGTCTGTGTTTTCAGTAGAGGCTACCAGAGATTACATTCATCTGAGAGAGTCAACACAGAAGGTTCCAGAGGTAGGTGGAATTTATATCCTAAGCTTGGATGAGAGGATTTTTCCATTCTCATTAACAGCAACCCATTGGTAATGCCTGCCTGGGGCCCAGTGTCAGGAAGGACTGTGGGACTGGTTCTGAGTTTTACAAAGAAAGCATGCTTTGCTGATTAATAAAGTGTGCCCTGGCAAGCGACATGAGGGTGACACATTTACTGCACATTTAATCATGACTAGAACATTCATGGAACTGCCATATTGGTTCACCACCACAGAGGTACCTCAGAACTGCCAGCCAGGACTGAGAGGAAAGATCACAGTGCAGACCTGGGAAATTTAAATTAGAGAATAATTTAACCTGTGAAAACATTAAGGTCTATGGGATTTATCCTCAGATGTGAGAAGGTAAGCCCATAGATGCTCTTGGGGGTCAAGATGACAGACAGGTCACTTGGCTAAGAAACAGGAGTGGAAAAAGGCAAGCAATATGGCTGACAACTTGTATTCCATACTGGCCCAGGAGAGTTTAGCAGACTTGCTATTTCTTCAGCTCAGCCTCATGGATTTGGGAAGTGTGACTATAGAACTTCTCATTTTTCTTATTTCTTTTCTTCATCATTTGAAAGGTTTTAGCAAAGTCTGCTTCAAAATGTCTGCCTGTCTCATGGGTGCTGAGGGAAAATGAAGTTTTGGCCAATATTTGTCAGAATATAAATGGGAGGGGAGTGCCCCCTGGTGGTAGATTTGGAAAATCCCTAGTTATGTCCCAGACTCCCCAAAGTGTTCCAGGAAGCACTCAACCGCTCATGCTCTTCCATGGGAGCAGTAGTGGTAAAAGAACCCTGGGAAACAACTGTATATTATATAACATATACTAATATATTATTTAACATAATACATATGATTTCCCTTTCTTGGCAATTCACAATATTAAAAAAAATTTGTTAATGTTTATTTATTTTTGAGAGAGAAAGACAAGAGGGTGAGTGGGGGAGGGGCAGAGAGAGAGGGAGACAGAATCCGGAGCAGACTCCAGTCTCTGAGCTGTAAGCAAACAGCCCGATGTGGGGCTCGAACTCATGAACTGTGAGATTATGACCTGAGCTGAGTCAGATGCTTAACCCACTGAGCCATACAGGAGTCCCAACACAATGTTTATTAGTATGTTAATCCCTAAGAAGTCCCACAGTAAAGAAATTCTAACTCTTTGTAATTCACCATTTCCTAAATTTGTTTGAACATAAACATGATTATTTTTTAAATTAATGTAAGGTTGTGGGAGGCATGAATCTTAGGATGAAAGAAAGAATATAAGAATCTTCTTTCAATATGGAGATAGTCTTTCCGGAGCTTTTTCCTTGATAAAGCTTAGAAAACTTACATTTTTGTGTATAGCATTTTCTTGCACCTCCTTCAAGATTGGCATTACTAAAAAGCCAGGTAAATGTTGAAGAATAATTTCCAGCTGGAGATAAATTATTTACATATTTCAAGGCACAAGCTTTTACTGAAGAAAAGCTAAAAGAGTATCAATACTCTTAAGCTTTCCAGGTATAACCACCCGGTAGAAATTCTAGGCATGCTCCCCCAGTATATAGACAGCTCCCCTGATACTACTAGATGGGAAAACGTAGTGGCTCAGAGCACTGTGGGCTCTAGAACCATCTTTCCAGGGCTTGACAGCCAGCTTTACCTCTCACCAACTGTGTAACCTTGGGCATGTTACATAACCTCTCTGTTCTCCACGTCCTTTCTCATCTCTGAAATGGAAATAACAGCCTTTCCTGGCTCTGTTGAAGATTAAATGAGTTAATATGTGTAAAGTCTTTAAAGAATGCCTGTGAGGTGGCTGGTAGTTTCTTTCTGAAGCGGCACTACTAAAGTCAGAAGTATCATTTAAAGGATCACTTGAAAGGAAAATAATTTTTTTCCCTTTGAAAATATTGCTCTTTCATTTTGGGCCATGAGACCATTAGGAAATTTTGGCTATCACTGAAGTGCATTAGGGTGGTAATTTAGCTTTTTTTTTTTTTTATTTGGAAACATTCGGAAATTTTTCCTCTTAATGTTATTTCAAAGTTGTGGTAAAACACATGTGAGATGAAAGTTACCATTCTAGCCATTTTTAAGTGTAGGGCAGTAAGTACATTTATGGCAGTAAGTACATTTATATTGTTGGACAATCATCATCACCATCCTTCTCCAGAACATTTTCGTCATCCCCAAATGCCACTCTGTAGCCATGAGGCAGTGACTCCTCATTTTCCCCTCCCCCCCCCAGCCCGTGGCAACCACTATTCCACCTCTGTCTCTATGAATTTGACTAGTCTGGGAACCTCATATAAACGGAATCATACAATATTTGTCCTACTGTGTCTGGCTTGTTTCACTCGGCATAAAGTCCTCAAGGTTCTTCCATATTGTACCATGTGCCAGAATGTTCTTCCTTTTTAAGGCTGAATAGTATTCCATTGTATGTATAGACCACATTCTGTTTATCAATTCACCTGTCAATGGATGCTTGGCTTGTTTCTACCATTGGCGGTTGTGAGTAATGCTATGACTATTGGTGTACAAGTATCTGTTCAAGAAGTCTCCGCTTACAATGCTTTTAGGTATGCACTCAGAGGTGGACTGCTGGATCATATGGTAATTCTAGCTTAACATTTTTTATTTCAAAAAAGTTCTTTAACATTTATTTATTTATTTTGAGAGAGAGAAAGAGCGAGGGGAAGCATGAGCAGGGGAGGGGCAGAGCGAGGAGGAGTGAGAGCATGTCAAGTGCAGGGCTCGAATTCACAAACCATGAGATCATGACCTGAGCCCAAATCAAAGTCGGATGCTTAACCAACTGAGCTACCCAGGCACTCTAATTCTAGTTCAATTTTTTTTGAAGAATGGCCATACTGTTTCCCACAGTGACTGCACCATTTCACATTCCCACCAATGCACAGGATTCCAATTTATCCACAGCCTTACCAGTACTTTTTAAAAATACATATATAATAGCCATTCTAATGGATGAAGTGGTATCTTATTATGGGATTTGATTTGCATTTTCCTAATGATCGTTTAACATTTTTAAATGGTTTTCAAGCAGACTTCCATACGAAGGACACATATTTTAATCTCTATCATTCATTTGACATTTAGATATTCCTATATTTGTATATATCTTTGATGATTTTAAAGTTATTTCTTGCTTTGAAGGGAATAAAAGAACTTGCATCTGTTTTCTATTTATTTTAATTAAAGAAAATGTTTAACAGTTAACTTTGAAGAATGGAAGTGAGAGCCTTTAATATTCAACATCATAAAATACGTTTCCTGTTTGACTATCTTTACATAAATCATGCAATAATTTTGAAATAAAAACGTTTTTAAAAATAAGAAAATTTAAAAAATAAGAACCATCATTTTGTGAGACTTCGGAGCCAAAAGAGAGTCTGTTTGTTTCTTTGTTTTAACCAAACTTCAGCAGGAAATTTGAGTACCAGCAGAAACACATCAAATTCCTCAACATTTAGTGTTCTAAATTTCTTTTTTAAGATTTATTTATTTTTGAGACAGAGAGAGACAGAGCATGAACGGGGGAGGGTCAGAGAGAGAGGGAGTCACAGAATCTGAAACAGGCTCCAGGCTCTGAGCTGTCAGCATGGAGCCCGACGCGGGCTCGAACTCCCGGACCGCGAGATCATGACCTGAGCTGAAGTCGACGCTTTTAACCGACTGAGCCACCCAGGAGCCCCTTAACATTTAGTGTTATGAATGCCAGTCAGTCTCCAGGTATCTCTTTCAAACCCGGTTACTCACACCTAATGATTGCCTATTACATGCTTGAGAACATGCTTAAGTTATTTGTTTTCTTTTGAATTTATTAATTATTATATTTTTCCTTAAACGTACTTTAACCAGACTGTTTTTTTTCAAATTGTAGAAGCTACATATATTCCAGAGCTAAAAAAATAAGCAAACAAACTTACTGGCTTCTAAATATGAAAAAGAAAACTACCCAAATTAAAGTAATAAATTCTTAAATTAATATCTACAAAAATTAATGTATTGTCAAACTTTGTTAGTTGATAAAGTGTAGCTTATATTAAATTACATTATGTTTTTTTTTTTTAATTTTTTTTTTCAACGTTTATTTATTTTTGGGACAGAGAGAGACAGAGCACGAATGGGGGAGGGGCAGAGAGAGAGGGAGACACAGAACCGGAAACAGGCTCCAGGCTCTGAGCCATCAGCCCAGAGCCCGACGCGGGGCTCGAACTCACGGACCGCGAGATCGTGACCTGGCTGAAGTCGGACGCTTAACCGACTGCGCCACCCAGGCGCCCCTACATTATGTTTTAAAGTAATTTCAAGTTACATTTTTTACTTGACATGAATCATCAAGGATACATGATGAATCCTGAAGAATTATAGCCAATAAGAAACTAAATGAGTTTCTTGTAATAAATATTTTCAAAATGAATTAAAAAGCCTTTAAAAAGGGAAGAGAGTAAAAGATTATCTTCAATGTGGGATACATGTGAGTTTTAATATGCTTGATATCGTGTAGGGTGGGTATCTAAATGTAAAAATTGTGAGGGCTGACAAATATCCTTAGATGTCCCTCACCGTAATAATTCAAATTAAAACAAATTAAACACATCAAGGGGCGCCTGGGTGGCACAGTCGGTTGACTGTCCAACTTTGGCTCAGGTCCCGATCTCATTCTGTCAGTTCGAGCCCCGAATTGGGCTCTGTGCTGACAGCACAGAGCCTAGAGCCTGCTTCAGATACTGTCTCCCTCTCTCCCTGCCCCTCCCCTACTCACGCTCTGTCTCTCTCTCTCTCTCTGAAAAAGAAATAAACATTAAAAATTTTTTTTTTAAAACAAACAAAAAAAACCCAAATTAAACACATCAAAAAAACCTCTCCTCTTCAAAAGACACCATTGAGAAAAAGAGAAAACAAGGTAGACACTGGGAGAAAATATTTGCAAAGCAGACATCTGAGAAAGGACTTGCATCCAGAATATATAAAGAACTCTCAAATTCAATAAGAAAACAAAACACCTGGGGTGCCTGGCTTGCTCAGTCAGTAGAGCATCTGACTCTTGATCTTGGGATTGTGAGTTCAAGCCCCATGTTGAGTGTAGAGATCACTTAAATAAATAAAACTTAAAAAACAAAACAAAACACCGACTTTAAAAAAATGCACAAAAGATTGAATCAGTTCACTGAGAAAATATACAGATGGCAAGTTAGAATGTGAAAAGATATTCAGCATCAGTCGTCTTTAGGGAAAAGCAAGTTAAAACCACAACGAGTTATTACTACATACCTATCAGAATGGATGAAATGGAAAAAGACTGGTCATACCATCTACTGATAAGAAGGTGAAGGAACTGGAACTCTCTTTCAGGGCAGGTAGGAATGTAAACTGGTACAACCACTTAAGAAAACAGTGTGACAATTTCTCAAAAAGCTGACATATACCTACCATAGCATCCAGCCATTCTACTCCTAGATATTTACCCAAGAGAGCTGAAAGCCTATATCCACATAAAGACTCGTACACGAATATGCGTGGTAGCGTTATTTGTAATAGTGAAAAACTGGAAATAACTCAAACGCCCATCAGTGGTGAATAACTCAACAAATGGAGGTTATTCAGGTAATGGAATCCAACTCAACAATATAAAGGAATGGAACATCATACACAGTACAGCATGGATGAATCTCAAAATAATTATGCGAGTGAAAGATGCCAGACAAAACAATTTGTAGTGTAGGATTTCATTCATATAAAATTGTAGGAAACGCAAACTAATACACAGTGATAGAAACAAGATCAGTGGTTGCCTGGGGTAAGAGAGGAGTGGGATAGGGCAGGAAGGGCAGATTACAAAGGTGCATGAGAAGACTGAAGAATGATGGATGTTTTCATTAACTTGATTATGGTGATGCCTTAATGAGTATAAACATATGCCAAAACGTATCAGGCTGCCCACTTTATTTTTTTATTTTTTATTTTTTGGCTTCTCAGCTCTGAGCTGCTGCTTTATTTTACTGCCTAAGCAGTGCCAAACATGCAACAAAAAGCAAGACACTTAAGAGTTCTCAGAGGATCCTCTTTCTTAATTATATTTGAAAATATTTTGCCAGTTTCATCTTCCCCCTCATCCTTCTCTTTGCCTTTTTTTGTTTCCTTGAGACATAACTGACATACAGCTCTGTGTAAATTTAAGGTGGATGGCATAATGACTGGACATACACACGTTGTGAAATTATTACCAGGGTAAGTTTAGTTAGCATCTCCCTCCTCATAGAGTTACAACGTGTTTTCCTCAAATTTGACACTCTGTTTTAATTTATTTTTTTCTAAAGTAAACTCCGCACTCAACCTGGAGCTCGAACTCATGACCCCCATGCTCTACTGACTGAGCCATCAGGCACTCCTCAAATTTTACCCTTTAAATATGTGCAGTTTAATTGCTGGTCAGTTCTGCCTTAATAAAGCTATTAGAAAGCCCTTAATTGTAACAATTAAACATGGCACAGGCATATAAAGAAGTAAGTAATCTCCACTCATCTGACACCATTCATGAGATCATCTCCTTGAGGTTTCCAACATGAAGTGCATGCCCTTCCATATATTCTCTTTACTTATATGAACCTGTGACTACGTTATAGGGTTTACACATTTTGCAAAATGGATGACCCATTCAAATGCTATTTTCACGGAATTTTATTATGGTTAAAAAAATCTCTTATTATGCATAAAAACTTCTGGGTGTTCTGATATTAAGTCTCATTATTTTATAGCCAACATGCCTTAGATGCTTTACCAACAAAGGGGATGTAAAACTACGAATAGAAGCAGTTTCCTTTGCAGGAAATTACTAGATAGAGGAGTTGGTCTTCTTTGAGGGAGGGATAAGATCAAGTTCTTTCTATATCGAGAGCCTGTTTTCCACAAGATGTAGTTTAATTTAGAAAAGGAAAACTATTTCTTGTTTTAAACTGTAATTAAATTCTCACTCCAGGTTAAACGTTGCACACACAGGAATGTTATATGTGACCACATTCAACTGGAAACAGACCTTTCAGGATTGTTTTTGGTTGTAAACTGGAAAATGGTACCTACTCTAGGGTTTTACCACAGGTCAGGATGACCTTTTTAAAAAAAAACCCTTCAATTGAAAAAAATGTTAAAATCTATGCTTACTGTGAAAAATGCAAAAAATATACAAGGATAGGGGATAAAATTTTCTTCTCTCCTGCTCTGCCCCTCATTCCATCTGTTAGACAATCACTGTCAACAATCTGAAGGTAACTTTCCAGACTATATGGTACCTGTGGGCACACGTGTGTGTGGGCCTGCTTTTATTTTTTGTCCGCTCATTTACTTTTTCTCTCAAGTTTTAAAAAATTCTGATAAAATAGATATGACATAAATCTGCCATTTTCATCATTTTTAAATGTACAACTCGTTGGCGTTAATTTCATTCACAATGTTGTGCAACCATCACCACTATCTACTTCCAAGACTTTTTCATCACCCCAAACAGTAGCCATTAATCCCATTAATCATTAATGCCCCATTCCTCCCTTGTCCCAACTCCTGGTAATCTCTACTTGCTCTATGAATTTGCCTAGTCCAGATAATTCACATAAGTTGAATCGTACAGTGTTTGTCCTTTTGTGTCACTTATTGTAATGTTTTCATGGTTTTTTTTTTCTTTTTTCCCCCCTTTTTAATGTTCATTTATTTTGAGAGAAAGATAGAATGTGAGTGGGGGAGAGGCAGAGAGAGGGAGAGGGAGAGAATCCCAAGCAGGCTCTGTGCTATCAGCACAGAGCCCAACATGGGGCTCGAACTCATGAACCGTGAGATCATGACCTGAACCAAAATCAAGAGTTGGACACTTAACCGACTGAGCCACTCAGGCACCCCTGTTTTCAAGATTTATGCATATTGTAGCATGTATCAGAACTTCATTCCTTTTTATGGTGGAAGAATATTCCATCAAAGACCAAATTTTGTTTATCCATTCATCTGCTGATGACACTTAAGTTGTGTTCATTCGCTTTTGACAGACATGATCATAATATAGACAATTTCAGGAGCTTTTCCCCTTTCAGTTAATACATTTCAGGGGCTACCTTGTCCTATTGGATGGAAATACCACCACTTATTTACTACTCTTCTATTAGTAGACACATAAACTGCTGCCATATTTTTGCTATTAAAACAGCGCTAGAGCGAACGTACTTGTGCATACAGTGTTTTGTATTCAGACCAGTTTGTCTGGAAGACAAACTCTTAAAAGTTCTATTATCTGGTCAGTGCGAATGTGCACTTAACATTTTGACAAACACTGCCAAGTTAGCTTCCAAAAATATGGCCACTGTTGACAGTCTCATCGACAGTGATCATGAGAGCCTTTCTGTCCATGTCTTTCCCACAAGGGGTATTTAGAACTTCTTTCATTCTTGCCAGTTTGACAGGTGCACTTGGTTATTTAAATAAGGTATACTATAATCAGGGCTGATATTCAGTAGCAATGCATACGTGTAGCTGCACTTAATATTAAAATACAAAATTTTCTCCATAGTGTTGGGCAACCGATCACTGCCCTGAGCCCTACCCTCGAACCCCGCCCATCGCCACACAATCCAGCAACTGAAGGGAAACACCCTGCCTGGCACTACGGCCTATATCCATTTAAGTTGGTCCTTATTTGTGCTGTGCAGTTAATGTTTAGAATCTTTCTCCTGCCTCCATGAGTCAAATTTTTTTGTGAGACCCATTGATTATCTCCTTGCTCTAATTCTGAATCTCTAGTCCTGTAAAGCGATCATCTGTCTCAATTACAACACCTGTGCTCCTGAGATCAGGGACCCTGTCCTTCTCATTCATTTTTTCACTCCCAGAATGTTTTTCAAGTACATCAGATACAGCAGTTGCTGGACCAGGATCCCAGAATATTGTTGTGAAAACATCATCCCAGCCTCACAGGACCTACAGACCAGTAAGAAAGGTAGGACAAATAACTGAGGAAGCAAATAAAGAAAATAATTCCCATTAAGAATGAGTGCCCTAAAGGAAACAGGCTCTGATGACAAGTTAATGAATGATTAACTTCTGCCCTCATTGCCTATCTGTATGTCCTTTCTTATACCTACTTTATTTTCTTTTAAAAATTAAAAAAAATTTTTTTTAACATTTATTTATTTTTGAGAGACAGAGTGAGACAGAGCACGAGTGGGGGAGGGGCAGAGAGAGGGTGTTACACAGAATCCAAAGCAGGTTCCAGGCTCTGAGCTGTCAGCACAGAGCCCGATGCAGGGCTCAAACTCATAAACTGTGAGATCATGACCTGAGCCGAAGTCAGACGCTTAACCCATTGAGCCACCCAGGCACCCCACTTATACCTACTTTAAATAGCCAAGCTCATCGCCTGTCAGACTGGCAAGGATGAGAAAATTTTTGAAAATGCCCCTTGTTGCAAGGATATGGACAAAAAGACCCTCAAAGTTAGTGTTGATGAGAATGACAACAAATGTAACAGTGATATTTTTGGAAGACAGTGTCATGGGGGGGGCGGTGGTTCTCCTTAGTAGACAGGTCTGAGACAGAAAGGAAAGTGCAAAGGAGTCAGGTGCAGGGAGGGAGAGTATACAGGCTGCACTGGGTAGTGTGTGCAAAGGCTCACGGGTAGTGTGTGCAAAGGATCTGTTGTGATTGAAAGGGTCAGGAACAAGGTATGAGTGAGCCCAGAATGCAAGTGGGAGAGGCTGGAGATAAATCCGGCTAGGGCTGGATCACACCGTGCCTTACAGATTGCAGCCAAGAGTCTGAGATGACCTGCTTTGTAATTTAAGATCCTACACCACTTAAGTTTATATTCTCCAATTGTTCCCGAAGCACCTAAGTGACTACGAGTTTGAGAGACACACTGAGCCCCTTGTAGCTTTCTTTTATCCTTCCTAGTGCCCGTGGGTTCCCAAGATAGCAGCGTGGACGGTGCATACGCGCCCAGGGTGAGACATATCCGCCTTCACTTCCTCTGCACCCTTTAGGCTCCTCTACCTCTCTGCTCCACAGAAAACAACAGAGATTTCCATCTCTGAAGGACACTTTACTCAAGGATAAAATCAGCCACTAATTATTGAGCACTTTCTATGTGCTCACCATTCTCCCAAGTGCTTTGTATAATATTAACTCATTTCATCCACGTATCCTCATCTACCCAAGAAAACGGAGGGGAAGGAAGATGAGCCATTTTGACCACAGTCATAGAAGTGGTCAGTGGAAGACCAAGAATCTTGGGTCCATGTCTTTGACTGCTCAAGGATAGTCCTCTCCAGCCGGGTTGGTGCGTGGAAATTGCAATCCACCTGTTTATTTCACTCAAGGAAGCATTTTGAGAGACTGTGTAAATGCTGTCCTTAACTGTTGTACATTCTGCTTGGATACAACTCATACTTTTCACGTTATACATCAATCTCCCTCAAATCAAATATGGACTGTGTCAAATATGGATTTCTGAGATCACCTAATGTAGAAACATCCTGAGACATCATAGGCTAGCACTGCCCGTGAGCCTGGCAGTTTGGTTTCCAGTTTGGGCTGCCACTGAAATATTTCAATTTCCCTCTTATTTTATTGTAAAAAGCCATGGAAAATAGGGGAAAGACCCAAAGGACTAACACTAAAGGTACAGAGCACACCTGTACTACAAGAAAGCTAAGGATGAAAATCACTGCATGTATAAAAATAATCAAATATTAGCTTGCTCAATTGTCCTCTGGACTTAAGCCGGTCAGTGTTCAACTGAGAACAAAAAGATAGTAACTTTACAACTGTGTGTATAAAATACTGGAAATATATTGTAGGAAATGTGTCAACGGCACAGCACAGTTAGTTAGTACATTGGTTATTTTGGCTTTTGTTTGTTTTGCTTTCTGAAAAGAGAACCCCTTTGTAAAAGGTAAGTCTATTTTTCAACTTTTGGGCAGCTAGCTTTTATTTGAGAGTAAGGAATTAACTGTATTTACTAACTTTCTTCCTCATTTCTAGAACACAGATATTTTGATGGTAGATCATATTATGTATCCTATCCTATCCTATCCTATCCTATCCTATCCTATCCTATCCCCACTTGGTAAGTCTCTGTACACTCACACACATATGTGTAGAAACCCACTTTCCTGTTCAGCATCAGAGTTCAGCATTTACAGGTGTCCACCTACCTTTACTAATAGGTATTCTTCTGACTTCCTCTTGCTTTCACTGTAATAATCTTCAGATTTTGTTTGCCATGCATAGTTGTCATCTTTTTCTTTCACACATTCTTTCTTCCGGATTTCTCACCAAAGCCTATAACCCAGAAAAGAGACGCTCCTTAATTTCTGTAGGCACCGCAGGAAAGAACTAGAGTTCTCAAATCAGTGACACTTCTAATTTATTTCTAGTTTTCCCTTGGCTGGCTACAGTTTAATCACCGTTTTAGAAATTTACCTAACGAGATTTAAAATAGAGCTATCTCGACATACAAATGAAATTGAGGCTGTTCTCAACAACTAAGTGATTTGGCCTCTTACATAATGCATTTCATTGAATAGACAGTGTTACCGTCTCTGTAGAAGGAGATTCCGCAGGGCTGAAAGTTATCTACAGTAGTTGTAAATTCAGGGTGACAAAAGTGGGAGAAATCAATAAAGCATCACCGCAGAATCCATGTTACAGAATTACTGGAACCAGGACAGCACTCCCAAATCTCGTTTTTAACAGATGTCAGTTGTGGAGAGAATGAAGCACATGTCATGAATACTGATGAAATTTAGTGTGTGTCTTGCGCCCTAAGATGCTCATTTATATGTATTTGTCATTTTCTCTATAAAAGAAAAGGAAACAGCTATCCCTCAGAAGCTCTCCTTAAGTCAGGAAGTGCGCTTCTTGTCAGCTGTGGGCCAAACTGTTTCACACCCAGGAGTGTGTAAAAAGTGGACAAGAAGGCGGAGGCAGCAGGTGTGGCATTCACTGTTTTGCCGTGTGAGTGGATAAAGCTCGACTTGTCCAACCATCCCGCACTGCACCTCCCCATTCCACCTGAGCCTCAGCTCTCCCTGGACACGGACACAGGCGTGAAGTGGAAGATGGCGGCCGGAAGCAGAAAGAACTCAGGACAATTTGTTCATCAGCACCTTTGCTCCTGTCTCCTTACTGATGCCATATGATACACCCATCTTTTCTAACAGGAGCGAGATATTCCAGGGGCTCCACCACAATGAGAGCTGAGAGTTTCTTTTCTTTTCTTTGTAATGTTTATTTATTATATTGAGAGAAAGAGCATGAGTGGGGAAGGAGCGGAGAGACGGAGACAGAGAATCTCTGCGCTGTCAGCAGAGAGCCTGATGCAGGGCTCGAATTCACAAACCATGAGCTCATGACCTGAGCCAGAACCAGGCGTTGGATGCTTAATGGACTGAGCCACCCAGGTACCCCAGCTGGGAGTTTCTTGTGGGCAATATTTGCAGTATCCTTTTAGGACAAAAATAGATTTTAGGAAACAAACTAATTTACTTATCTTTGAATCTTAAAGCCAGTAAGACCCTAATTTTATGTGAGGTGTGTTAAATTCAATATTAAAATGCTAACAAAAAAATTAAATTTAAATAGTGGGCTCTAATGTTGATAGAGTGTAGCGATGGGACTGCAGTAATCGTTTGGGTAGGATGAAATCAGAATGAAGACCTCTCACATCCAGCCATCTCCTTAGACCCCGTGGCTTCCAGGGAAAATACTGGGTATAGAATATACGAGAGGGATAGTGTAGTCCCAGCCCCCACTTTACAGTAAGATAACTGAGGCTTCGAGAGAGGGAAGGGGACCTGCAGGAGAACCACATGGAGAACTGGCACCGTCGTGACTCCGTACGTTTTCTGCTTTATCAAAACGTCTCTCTACAACTTCCATGTGTCCACCAGGTTACATAAGTTCCTGGACTGGGGGTTAGACCTTGTAAATAGTGATATAACAAGCAGCCTGGATCACAGGGCAGAAGAGAGAGAAAGGCAATCATTTATTGAGTGTCCACCATAAGCCATTTAGTACGCAGGGCATAGCACTTACATTGCAGCTAATGCTTCCGGGAACTGTGAAAATCATATAGGAATCATTATCTTATGAAGATGAGGAAACTGAGTCACGGCAAGAGGATACTTTGTTTGAAGTGACACACAGCTAGTAAGTTCTTTGTTGTTTTTGTTTTTCTTTTTTTAATTTTAATTCCCGTACAGTTAATATACAGTGTTGTAATAGTTTCAGGTGTATGATATAATGATTCAACACTTCTATACATCACCTGGTGCTCATCACAAGTGGACTCCTTAACCCCCATCACCTATTTCACCCATCCCCCCCACCTACCTCCCTTCTGGTAACCATCAGTTTGTTCTCTTTTATTAAGAGTCTGTTTCCGGCCCCTGGGTGGCTCAGTCAGTTGAGCATCCGACTTCAGCTCAGGTCATGCTCTTACGGTTCGTTGAGTTCAGCCCCGCATCGGGCTCTGTGCTGACAGCTTAGAGCCTGGAGCCTGCTTCCGATTATGTGTCTCCGTCTCTCTCTGCCCCTTCCCTGCTCACACTCTGTCTCTCTCTGCCTCTCAAAAATAAAGAAAACTAATAAAAAAAAAAAGAGCCTGCTTCTTAATTTGTCTTTTTTCCTTTGCTCATTTGTTTTGCTTCTTAAATTCCACATATGAGTGAAATCCTATGGTATTTGTCTTTCTCTGACTGATTTCTTTCTTTTTCTTTTTCTTTCTTTCTTTCTTTCTTTCTTTCTTTCTTTCTTAGCAGCAGGTAAAAGTTTATTAGAGTAAGATTAGAAAGGAAGAATAACAGGAAATCTCTCTTTACAGAGAGGGGACATTCAAAAGTGAATGACTTATTTCACTTAGCATTGTAATTTCTAGCTCCATCCATGTCACTGCAAATGGCAATGTTTCATTCCTTTTTATAACTGGATAGTATTCCATTTTATATACACACATACACACACCATGTCTTTATCCATTCATCTATTGATGGACACTTGGAATGCAAACTGGTGCTGCCATTCTGGAAAAACAGTGTGGAGTTTCATTAAAAAGTTAACAATAGAACTACCCTATGAGCCAGCAGTTGCACTACTGGGTATTTACCCCAAAATACAAAAACACTAATTCCAAGGGATACACGCACCCTTATGTTTATAGCAACCTTATCTACAATAGCTAGTAAGTTCTTTGATTCCATGGCCCGATACACTCTGACTTCCTACCTGTAATGAGCAGCAACTGTAAACCCAGGAAATATGCATCTATTTGAAAACTCCAGATCCCAAGAATAGAAACAGAATGGATAGTGTTTTAAAGAAGACTAAAGAAGAGAACAGAGGAAAAATAAGTTAAAAGCACTATGGGAGTATATTCAACAATTCAACTCTTAATGTGTAGGAGGGAAATGTCTTAAGATCTTTGAATATACCAAATATGCAAATGCAATTAGAACATATCATGTAACTTCACCCATAAAATTCAGTGAAGGATACTTGTCATATTAAGAACCTACAGGTGAGCAAATAAGTTCAAGGTCTCAGTGAGTTAGGATGCCTGAGATATGATCACCTCTTTGCTTAGGCTGTCATAACAAATGCCATATACTGAGTGGTTTGAACAGCCTTCACAGTTCTAGAGGCTGGAAGTCCAAGATCAAGGTGGCAACAAAGTTTGGTTTCTCCTGAGGTGCATGTATCTTTTTGAATTAGTATTTTTATTTTCTTTGGGTATACACCTACCAGTGGAATTACCGGATCATATGGTAATTCTATTTTTAATATTTTGAGGGATGTCCATACTGTTTTCCACAGTGGTTCTACCAGTTTGCCTTCCCATCAATAGTGCACGAAGGTTCCTTTTTCTCCACATTCTTGCCAACACTTGTTGTTTCTCATGTTGTTGATTTTAGCCATTCTTACAGGTGTATGGTGATATCTCACTGTGGTTTTGCTTTGTATTTTTCTGATGATTAGTGATGTTGAGCATCTTTTCACAAGTTCATTGGCCATCTGTATATCATCTTTGGAAAAATGTTTATTCATGTCTTCTGCCCATTTTTAAATTGGATCATTTGTTTTTTGTGTGTTGGGTTGTAGAAATTCTTGGTATAATTTAGATATTAATTCCTTATTGGATACATCACTTGCAAATATCTCCCCCCATTCAGCAGGTTGTCTTTTTGTTTTGTTGCTGGTTTCCTTTCCTGTGCAAAAGCTTTTTATTTTGGGGTAGTCCCAACAGTTTAACTTGCTTTTATTTCCCTTACCACAGGAAACATCTAGAAAAATGTTTCTATGGCTGATGTCAAAGAGATCGCTGCCTATGTTTTCTTCTAGGAATTTATGGTTTCAGGGGTCACATTTAGGCTTTGGTCCATTTTATTGTTATGTGTGGTATAAGACAGTGGTCCAGTTTCATTCTTCTGCATGTAGCTGTCCACTTTTCCCAATACCATTTGTTGAAAAGAAGGTCTTTTTCCCATTGGATATTATTGCCTCCTCTGTCATAGATTAATTGGCCATATAATCATGGGTTTATTTCTGGGCTTTCTATTCTGTTCCATTGATCCATGTGTCTGTTTTTGTGCCAGTACCATACTGTTTTGATTACAACAGCTTTGTAGTGTATCTTGACATACGGGATTGTGACACCTCCAGTTTTGTTCTTCTTTTCGAAGATGCTGTAAAGGTCTCATTTTCACTTAATTACCTCTTCGAAGGCTTTCTCTCCAAATATAGTGACATTCTGAAGTATCGGGGGGTCAGAGCCTCAACATATGAATCTTAGGACACAATTTAGTCCATACTGCCCACTCAGTAACTATTTCTGTTGCCACAGCAGTGCAAAGCCAGGTACTAGAAAAACAACAAACCTGCTACATGCCATCAACATTCAGCGTCACCCACAAAGATTCGAAGCCCTCTACTATTTGAATTCAGGCCCCTAAGGGTCTATTACAGGTTTTAAATTTTAAAAAATAAAGGTGGGAAAGGTCATGATTCAACAACCTTTGGTCACAACGGTCTAAACCAGGGGTCAGAAAAGTATCGCCTGCAAATTAAATCCAGCCTGCTGACTGTTTCTGCAGGTAAAGTTTTTTGGCACACAGTCACATCCAGTCATTTAAAGACTGCCTCTGGTCGCTCCGGAGCTACAATCACACGGCTGAATAGCTGTGCCGGAGACCCAAGACCAAAAGTATTTACTATCTGGCCTTTGACAGAGATAGTTTGCCAACTCCTGCTTTAATCTATGGTAGTCAGGTTTTTTTTTTTTTTTTTTTTTTTTTTTTAATTGTAGGACTTTTCAGGGTCTGGAAAATATATGCTTCAAACTTCAAGGGGAGGATATACAGTAAAACTGCATCTTGCATTGGAAGTAATTTCTAAAGTCAGTTCAAACTGAAAACTGTGAATGATCAGAACGAACACTGGGAATCCCTTAGGGAAAGTGCCACACCATACAGTCTACCATCGCACGTCATCATCAACATGGCCAGGTTTTCCTTCAAAGTTGCAACAGATAAAATTGCTTTTGAGCACCACATGAAAGAGTTGGCTTTCTTTACGGGCCCCTGTATAAAAACATGCCTACGAATCGCCCTCGGCATGGTAAGACGCTTGAAGACACTGAGAACTGCCAGGAGGGTCAGGATACCAACTCACACTAATGTCTTCAATTTGCCAAAGTTAAATATGCACTCGCTATGACTTTGCAGGAGGTGGTTGTTGTTGCCGTTGTTTGCACTGTTTCCCAATTTAACCTCTCCCATCTCATGCCCCCAAGCCCCCAGGGCCAGAAGCTTATAAAAGGACCTGTGTTTCATGGCATGCATTTAAAGAAATGCAGAAACACTAAAATACATGGGTATTAGGGACCAATCAACTGAACAGAAGACATGTATGAGACTTTCTTAACACTAATTATAAAAGAAGTGTAGGACAAAGCCGCAATAAGACACCACTTAATACCCATTAGGTGGGATATTTTTTTTTAAAGTGAAAAATAACAAATGTTGGTGAAAATGAGGAAAAGTTAGAACGCATTGCAGATGGGGATGTAAAATGGTGCAGCCTTTGTAGAAAATGATTTGAAAGCTCCTTAAAAAATTAAACATAAAATTACCATAAGATACAAGAATTCTACCTCTGGGTACATACCCCAAAGAACTGAAAGCAGACGGTTGTGCACCTGTTCATAGCTGCATTATATGTTATATTGTTCACAGTAGCCCAAAGGCAGGAATAATCCAAGTGTCCACTGACAAGATAAATGGATAAACAAAACGTGGTGTATACATACAATGGAGCAGTATCCATTTTTAAACAGAATGGAATCCTGATACATGCTACATTGTGGATGAATTTTAAAAACACTACGGTAACTGGAATGAACCAGATGCAATAGGACAAATGTTGTATGATTTCACTTGCATGCGGTGCCTTGAGTAGCCAAATTCATACAGATGGACAGTAGAACAGAGGTTATCAGAGCATAGGGGACTGAGGAATGGAAGTGACTGTTTAATGGGCGCAGAGTTTCAATTTGGAGTGATGAAAAAGGTTCTGGAGACCGATGGCCATGAAGGTTTTACAACACTGTGAATGTACTTAATGCTGCTGAACTGCACATTTAAAAATAGTCGGAAGGGTAAACTTTTTTTTTAATCTTGAGAGAGAAAAGAGCACAAACACGGGAAGGGCAGAGAGAGAGACAGAGACAGAGAGAGAATCCCAAGCAGGCTCCACACTGTCAGTGCAGAGCCCGTAACAGGGCTCCATCTCACAAACTGTGAGATCATGACCTGAGCCAAAACCAAGCGTCGGACACTTAACCAACTGAGCCACCCAGGTGACCCTAGAATGGTAAAATTTACATTATGTATATTTTACCACAATAAAAAATGCTCCAGAAAAAAACTAAAAAAGAAATGTAGGAGCGTAATTGCAGGGATGGGGATAGAGAGGGCTTAAATTGTTTATACAGAATGTCTCATTCTGCTAAAAAAAAAAAAAAAAAAAGGCAGCCAACAAATCTTTGGCCTGCTTAGGTGACAACATCATAGCTTGGAAGACAGAGGAAGCAATAAAGGGAAGTGTTATTCCAGAAAGACCTTTAGGTGATAGAGAAATGAAGCAGAAAAGTGGTCACGTGCCGTTGGAGTTCAAAGTAGCATTGGCAAGGATGATGGGGTCCTCACTTGGCTCCTCCCGGGCCCGAATCTTCTTCCAGCACAGCCTCACTGCCCCCTTGTCCCCATGCTCACTCCCATGCTCACCCTTCCATTCGCCCCATCCACTGTCCACTCAGCAGCCTGAGTGCTGGCGAAAATACAGTATTACGCAAAGGATGATGTGACAAACTCCTGTCCGTGTCACTGTGCCGTCACTCAAAATGAACTAATGTTGTTCTTCGCATTCATTAACTCTTTTGAGAAATAGAACCACATGGAACTTAAACCCCTCCAGTTCACACATGGATATGCCTGTGTGTGTGTGTGTGTGTGTGTGTGTGTGTGTGTCCAAAACAACATATCCTACAGTAGTGTAGGTTTTACAGTTTTTATAAAGTATAGCAGGTTGTATATTACACTGTACTCCACATTGTTTTTGAGACATCTTCATTTTGGTCCATACAGATCTAGGTCATTGACTGTTGTATGGCACTCTATAATACAACCATACCATAGTTTAATTCTCCTTTTCTGGACTGATGGCTATTGGGTGGGGTCCAATCATGACAAAGGATGCTCCGATGGACACCCTTCACAATCCTCCTCTAGAGTCCAGATCCCTCTGTTCAGTGGCAGAGGCTGACCCAGCCCATTAGTATTGTGACAGCCCTATGTATACCTGCAGGACTTTGTCCTGGTTAAGTCCAGCTCTCCTGGGGGCATCTGAAAATGGGAGAGAGCTCTTTTGTGAATTGGGGGTGGAGGAGAGCAGGGATGCTAAATTTCTACAGTGCATGAAAGTCTCGAGGGACAGAGACTTGCCCCTCACAAAAATACCAAGTGCCCCTCCTTGGAGAAACAATGTTGCTAACTTTCTGTCTGCAGGAAAATCTGTTGTGGAATATGTGCATTCTCAAGTGCAACTGGGGGATGACAATTTATTCTCCAAGTGCTGTTTATCTCAATTCCTTGCCAAGTTTTACTTGTCTAATTCAACCTTTTGAATTTCTGCTACTCCGACAGGCATAAAATGCTATCCTGGGATTTTAAACTGGCGTTTCTTGCTTTTATCAGTGATGTGGAAAGCCTTTTCACATTTTTATTACTCATTCATGTCTTCCCCTCAAGACACGGACTGTTAGTAAGTGGCCCATTTTTCCTACTGGGTAGTTTGACTTTTCCTTATTGATTTACAGGAATTTGCTAGAGATTCTAGAAACCTGGCTTTTGTCGGTTATTTCAGGTTGCAAATATCTTCTATTGGTTTGTCACTTGCCTTTTAATTTCATGGCATTATTTTGTGCAGAAGTTATACATTTTGACATAGTGAAATCCATCAACTTCATCATTCTTGAGTGGTTTTGTGTCTCTAGCTTACAAAATCTACGTTATCCTAACGGTATAAAGATACCTTCTTTTTATCTACCTACAGGTTTTGAACTTTTACATTTTATACTTAGGTTTTCAATTCACCTCTATTTATTTTTGTACGAAGTGTAAATCTGGAAGCTTATTCTTCTATAAGGAGAAATAACTAACTTCTGATACTCATTTACTTCTGATATTCTATGTTTTCCATTCTGAATTTCAATGCTTCCTGTGTCTATAGGGTCTACAGGGAAGGGTCTATATTTGTTCAGTCTCTATTCTGTCCCACTGATCTATTTTTCAATACCCCTATACCAATAACATAATGTCTTAATTACTATGGTTTTATAAATATTTTGATAATTAGGGGAAACATTCCTTCCTTCTTCTTCTTTTGCAAACCTCCCTTATTACGTTCTTGAATTTTTTTTATTTATTATTTTTTAAAAAATTGTAATGCTTACTTATTCTTTGGGGGGCAGGGGCAGAGAGAGGGAGACAGAATCCAAAGCAGGTTCCAGGCCCTTAGCTACCAGCACAGAGGCTGACATGGGGCTTTAACTCACGAACCATGAGATCATGACCTGAGCCGAAGTTGGTTACTTAACTGACTGAGCCACCCAGGTGCCCCAAATTCTTGCATTTTTACATTTCCATTCAATTTTAGAATGCTGTTGGGATTTTGTTCAGAACCTCAATGAATTTATAAATCCTTTCTTCGGTAAAAATCAGCATTTTATAATATTGGTCTTTCCTTTCCATGTATATGGTATATCCTACCATTTCTTTAGTTCTTTTGTGGTTCCCAGTAACTTTCTCCTCAAGTAGTTGCACATTTTCTTAAAACTGGACTCCCAGTTTCTATATAATTTTGAGTGCTGAAGTGGTTTTTTTAAAAAAAAAAAAAAACAACTCAAATCTCATGATATCAACTGTCCTTCCCTGAATGTAGGTCTCCTGAGGCTTTCTATTACACTTAAAATAGAATCCAAACTGCTTACTGTGGCATGATTACAGTATGTGGCTTGGCCCTGTCTTCCTCTTGAACTTTAACTTGAATCTTGTGTTAGCCATGCCAGTTTTCTTTATACATGCCAAATATATCAAGCTAATTTCTCCTCAGGACCTTGTCCTTGCAGCCTCCTTTTATGGAAACTTGTTCCCCAGATATGCACATGGCTGGTTTCTTCTTGCCACTAAGGCCTCAGCTCAGATGTCACCTCTCACGCTGTCCCTTCCCACTAGAGAATAGCCCTTCAATCATTCATAATGGCATAGCTCCTTTATTTCTTCACAGCTCTTGTCACCATTTAAAATTATCTTGTTTAATTCTATTGGTGTTTCTCCATAATAGACTGTAAGCTCTACATAATTGGGACCCTGCTGTCTTATTCCTTCCCATGTCCTCAGCACCTCAAATGGTTTCTGGTAGACACAAAGTAGTCAATGAATAGGTATTGAATAAATAAGTGAGTGAATAAATGAACGAACTTGGATTTCACCTTGTCCCCTGGTTGATCCTTCTATGTCCTCATATCAGCGAAGTGTTCCCTTTCTCCCACTGGCCACATACTAGCAAATAAATAATAATCTGCAGACATTTCTAGTCTCTCAAAGAAATAGCTTGACCATAGGCATACTTATAAAGGGAATTCCAAACACATCTGTGTTCTGAAAATCCAGGTTTCTAGCTTATATGGAACAGAGAAGGCTTCATTCTCCCATTCACCCTATTTCTACTCCCAAGAGATAACCATCGACAGTTTCTTTGTGTGGAGTCAGAAACTTTTTACCCATTTACTTGTATGTATGTATGTATCTAGCTATCGTCTATCTATCACAGGTTAGAGAATTTGAATGACTCAATATGGGAAGTTTTATTCTTATTGACAAAGTATTATTTTTCAATGGATCTGAGTTTGTTAAAAAAGCAGATTCCTGGGGCGCCTGGGTGGCACAGTTGGTTAAGCATCCGACTTCAGCCAGGTCACGATCTCGCGGTCCGTGAGTTCGAGCCCTGCGTCAGGCTCTGGGCTGATGGCTCGGAGCCTGGAGCCTGTTTCCGATTCTGTGTCTCCCTCTCTCTCTGCCCCTCCCCCGTTCATGCTCTGTCTCTCTCTGTCCCAAAAATAAATTAAAAAAAAAAAAAAAAAAGCAGATTCCTACTCCCACCTCTAGAGGTTCTGATTTCACAAACCAGGGGTGGGTCCCAGAAATCTTCATTTTCAACAAGCATCCTAGATAATTCTGATGCAGGTGGCTCAAAAACCACCCTTTGGGAAATGCTCTCCAAGTCAAGGCCATTTAACACCATCCTTATTTAAGACCATGCATCCTCCTGAACACTAGGGGGCAGATGGAGCCACGTGTGTGCCCAGTGTTAAGATGTTACAACCCCTTTGCTCAGAAAGAGTGTGTGGCAGATACTGAGCCTCCATTAGGACCCCAAGAATCTAGACTGCTTGTGAAGCCGCATCAGCAATCAGGAAAATAGCTCAAAACTGAGAAAACCTGGGTTCTAAACTCCACACTGCCCCGCACCTCAGTTTCTTCACGTGCAAAATGAGAAGTTGGACCAGATAATCCAACAAGCCCCTTTCCACACTAACATTTTATGAGAAACTTTAACATCACATGGATTTCTTTGTGATTGGGCTATGGTTGATTTTGATCTTGTACCTTCCAAATTTTCTAGGACGGGCTTAGGTTATTTTTATAATGCAAAAGAAAATAATCCAAAACATTTAAAAAGATTTTTCTCATCGTTACTCCAACAGCATTTTCACAAACTGAGATGCTTCTGTTTCAGTGCTAATGTTCACTACTCTCCATGAATACAGAGAAACAACAAAATCTCAACGTGTCTAGGTCAAGGCAATTTAATGCCATTCTTGCTTGTTTGAAGCAAATTTAAAATTTGCTCAATAGGCAAAATTGAATCTGTGACTCTATGTAAGATGGCAAACATGGAAACGAAACAGCCCAAGATTCAATCTCAGCCCAAATCTCATACTACATGGAGGAATGAGCAATATTTAAATATTTAATAATACCTTGTAATTTTTATAGACTCCTGGGCTTCCGAGTTTCTGACAAAGTAATCCCCGAGCCATAATTAACAAAAAAAGGCAACCTTCCTAAAAGTTTTCCAGAGCACAAGTAAACTCCTCAAAGTACTTCCTTGGCAGTGAGTGTGTTGGGAATAGTGGCATACCAGCAGTAAACAAGAGCTAGAAAGAGTTTGGATATTAATCTGAACTGATGATGGATGTTGGCTGAAATGGCTTTTAGGAAAAGAAGGTTGTGATTAGAAAATCGTGACATTTCCAGCACTCATTTATTAGCATGTCTGGAAAATCACAGATGAGAGATAACAGAGTCTTTGCAACCTGAGTTCCATTCACAGGATGTTTACAAATAATTAACTGCTATTCAATCTTCAGAGTCATTTGGTCAGTGTCCTAAAGGCAAAGCAAGGATACAGACACCATAACCAATCACTGTAGGTGGTCTCCTAATAAAGACTTCCATTAGCTACTAGTTGCTCAGACCATAAAACTATGGATGCTTTCCCTACCACTTCCCATTGCTCCAACCCTCGCAGCACTACCACTATGGTCCGCCCCTCAATTTGTTCCTATCTCCTTATTTCTAATGCCACCAGTCCAGTCCAAGCCACAATCATCTTTCCCTTAGACTATTTCAACAGTCTTCTTATTAATTTCCCCACCCAAGACCCAAGACAATCCCTTCTTCACATAGTGGCCATATTTACACATCAGATAATTTTTCCCCCTGCTTAAAGCCCTTCAATAACTTCTCATTATTATTATTTTTTTGAGAGAGGGTGCAAGTTGGTGGGATGCAGAGAGAGATAGAGAGGGAGACAGAAACAGAAGTGGGGCTCCCCCAAAGCAAGGCTCAAACTCACTCAAAGCGGAAATCCTGCTCACCCAAAGTGGGGCTTGAGTACACCGATGTGGGACTAAAACTCATGAACGGTGAGATCATGACCTGAGCCAAGTCGGATGCTTAATGACTGAGCCACCAAGGTGCCCCGATATCTTCTCATGTTCATGGAATAAAACTTAAGTTTTATCTGCTCTCCACCTCTGAAGCGTCATTTCACGACAGACCTTCTTCCACCCTTGATACTTCCCACATTTGCTTCCTTTTCCTTCCTTACTTTGCCGAGCTCATTCTCACTTACTGTCCTCACTGCTCAGATTACTGTTTCTCTAGACTGTCACACAGCTGGTTCCACCTCATCTTCCCAACTCAACATGCAGGATCTTCCCTGACCACTATATCCTGTATGGTATCAACCTGCATTTGTGTTATTCTCTACCCTTGCGTATTTCCCATACGATCCTGAAATTCCATTGTTTACTTGATGGCTACCCACCCCTCCACTAGAACGTAAGCTCCCCGAGGAGACCGACCTTGCTTGTCCTATTCACTGCTGAACCCCCAGAGTCCAGGACAATGCACACAGTACTCAATGACTTTTTGTCAATGGGGCACCTGGGTGGCTCAGTCAGTTGAGTGTCCGACTTTGGCTCAGCTCATGATCTCACGGTCCACGGGTCTGAGCCCTGCGTCAGACTCTATGCTGACAGCTCAGAGCCTGGAGCCTATTTCAGATTCTGTGTCTCCCTCTTTCTCTCTCCTCCCCTGCTCACGCTCTCTCTCTTCTCAAAAATAAACAAATGTTAAAAAAAAAATGTTTTAAATGACTTTCTGTCAAATGAATGTATGTGTTTTAGATTCAAGCAGGACCCAACTTTTCAGTGCTCCCTGTCCATTCAGAATCAAAACGCAATTACTTGCCCATGCTACAAGTTGTTAATGTGCAGAAGAGACCTATGCTTCTCCAAGAACATCCTCATCGTTAACCCCGCAATTAGGTTAGAGCCTCCAACTTAGAGCTCATTGCTCTGAAAGCAGAGAATTCTTGGGAGATGTCAGATGAAGCTTAAAACCTCGTTGACAAGCTGACTCGTACAGTGTATCTTGACTTGGAGGAATGATTGTGTAGCTTGTCAACGCTGGAAGTGAAGGGTTTACGGTGTGAGTGGGTGGATCACTGTGTCACATGGCCTGAGGCAGGTGGATATTTTTAAAATGCTAAGGAAATCTGCTAGGATAGTCTGTACACTAGCCAGGCATTCAATCGGGGGGGAGCTCATTTGGGGCCCAGATAAGAGGTTCAACTAATTTCACATGCGCCCCATACCAAGGTAATTTCACTCTGACTGGCAGAGTGAACTACGGAGTGTTAGCAACAGGCAATTTTCTGCACAGTATCATGATTTATAAATCATTTCTACCAGTTTGTCATCTCTTTTGTTTCTCAGGGCAATTCTAAAGGTTGGTCAAATACTTAATGCACCGATATTACTGTATGTGTGTGTATCAGACTCCATCTCACAATGAGTAAATACTGAAACTTGATTTGGAATCAAAATCTTGGAAGATCAGTGTTTAGGGAGTATATTCATAAACCAACGAAAGATATTGCAAAAGGCATTTTATTATTTTTTATTTTTGAAAGTTTATTTATTTGAGAGAGAGAGAGCGTGCATGTGCACATGAGTGGGGGAGGGGCAGAGAGGGAGAGAGAGAATCATAAACAGGCCCTGCACTCAGCACAGAGCCCGACGAGGGGCTCAATCCCACGAACCCGGAGACCATGACCTCAGCGGAAACCAAGAGTCAGACGCTCAACCGACTGAACCACCCAGGTGCCCCAAAAGGCATTTTAAAAATCAACTTTAGGGGCGCCTGGGTGGCTCAGTCGGTTGAGTGTCCGACTTCCGCTCAGGTCATGATCTCATGGTCCGTGAGTTCGAGCCCCGTGTGGGGCTCTGTGCTGACACCTCAGAGCCTGGAGCCTGCTTCGGATTCTGTGTCTCCCTCTCTCTCTGACCCTCCCCCATTCATGCTCTGTCTCTCTCTGTCTCAAAAATAAATAAAAAAAACATTAAAAAAATTTTTTAAAAATCAACTTTACTGAGGTATAATTTACATACAATAAAATATTCCCACTTTAAGTGTTCAGTTCATCAGATGCTGACATATATTCACTTCTGTACTTATCAGCACAACCAAGGCATAGAACATTTCTATCTCCTGAAAAGTTCCATTATGTTCCTGTGTACGATATCCTCCCTCTTACTTCCTACCTCTGCCCCAGGCAACCACTGCTCTGCTTTCTGTCACTAGATATTAGTGTGCTTTTTCTAGAATTTCATAGGAGTTGAATCCTATAGTCTAAATTTTGCGTGCTTGGCTCCTTTCGCTCAGCATGATATCTTTGAGATACATCCATATTGTTGCACATACTCGTAGTTTGTTCTTTTTTTAAATTATTTTGTTTTATTTTACAGTATTCTATCCTATGGCTAGACCCCAAACGGTTTATCCATTTACCTGCTACTGGGTATTTGGATTGTTTCCAGTTTAGAGCTACGAAAAAGGCAACCGTATCAACACTCCAGGGCAAATCTTTGCATGGACATATATTTTCATTTCTTTCCTGTAAATACCTTGGAGTGGACTGGCTGGGTCTTCTAATAAGGGCATTTTCAATTTTAGCAAAACTGAAAAGTGTGTTCTAAATGGCTTTGCCACTTTAAATCCCACCAGCAGTGTGTGAGAGTTCCAGTTGCTCCACGTCCTCACCCACACTCGGTATTGTCAGTCTTTTAATTTTAGCCACTTTAATAGGTATTTGCTGGTATCTCATTGCGTTTTGAATTTGCATTTCCTTGATGCTAATAATATCGAGCATCTTCTCACATGCTTATTGCCCATTTGTATAACTTACACAAAATACAATTTGAAAGATAAGAAATATAAGTACTTCTATCTCTTATGTGCAAGAACTTGCCTTATTTTAGAAGCAGTTTTGAAAAACGCAACCTGAAGAGGATATATATAAAATATTCAGACTATAAAGTTAAAATATATTTAGAGGCTACATTAAAACTAATGAAAACAATAACATGGTAGAAAAGATCCACATTTTATTAGCTTTGTATTCTATACCGCACATTCATCTAATGCTCTAAGAAACCAGGAAGCCTGAATCTGCAGAAAGGGGATGAGATTAAATTAACTTGATCTCAGCGAAGAAGGAAAAGGCTTGGCCCTCTTCACTTCTAATTATTCTCTCTTCTCTAGACTTCATTTTATAGACCATAGGTTCAATTATTCACAGTATCTTTTTATATCTAGTCTCATAAAACTGTAAGGTGAATCATTACAAAATTAATATTCAACAGGCTTTATATAACTCTGCTTAATGCAATGCATAACCCAGATTTTTATCACCCCAAGGCCTCTCAAGATCTATAAATGAAACCAACTTAATAAAAGACCATGTATTTTAACTCTAACATAACCTACACAACCTCAACACTACATAACCACTCAATGTAGACTAGACAACCAGACATGACAGAAATGGACTGTATATAGGTCAACCTGTGCATGAAGATTCTGATGATGACAACCAAAATTTTGCTCTGACTCATTTGTTTAGAGGAACTCATGGCTCTAATGAAAAGGAGATTAATTTGCTTCCAGAGCATTCACACAGGAATCACTGTACATTTTTTACACTATGTGACCCTAAAAAATTTTCTGATTCCTAAATAATTGTCCCCTCCTAGGAAGGACAAAAGCTAGTGAATGCATCTACCAAAATCCACCCTCTAATCTCTACCCAAATACATGTACATATTTCCAACCACGAAGGAATCTTAAAGATCATTCGGTCCGGGGGCACCTGGGTGGCTCAGTCAGTTAAGTGTCTGACTTCGGCTCAGGTCATGATCTCATGGTTCATGAGTTTGAACCCTGCATCGGGCTCTGTGCTGAAAGCTCGGAGCCTGGAGCCTGCTTCAGATTCTTTGTCTCCTGCTCTCTCTCTCTGCCCCTTCCCCACTAGCATCCTATCTCTCTCTCTCTCTCTCTCTCTCTCTCTCTCTCTCTGTCTCTCTCTCTCAAAAATAAATACACATTTTTAAAAAAAGGTCATTCAGTCTAATGATCACAGTTTACACAAACAAAAGGCAATCAAGGCCCCGACAAGTGAAATGACCAGTTTGAGGTCAGACAACCAGTTGAGAGGAGCCGGGTGTTAAATTCAGATCTCGGACTCAGACTCCAGAGTCTTATGATTTTTTTGCCCAAGACTTTTCTTTTTCTCCTGTTCTCAATAGTTACACAGGGTAGATGTAGACATTGCTATCCTTTCTGATCTATTTTAATGTCCTCAAATTAATAGATGTCAAAACTAAGGTTCACAACATGAGGAATCACGGCTCATCCAAGGTCGGGGAGAGAATCAATGGCAAAGCTGAGACCAGTGACCACTCCTATGGTTTACAGCTTGATGCTCCTCTCTTCATGCCTGGCTGCCTTTCTTCTCTGGTGGGCAGGATGGTTTCCCGTCTTACCACCATTAAGTGGTCTTGGCATGTTACAATCCATTCGCCACTTCCATAATGAGTAAGTTATGCCGAGATCATATGAAAAGCCCACAGTCCTAGGTTGGTACCAAGGCTCTGGCAACATCTAACACACAGCTGTTGTGAGGATGCACATTCCATTTTGACAAAAGACACGTGCCTGGGTTTTGTCATGTTGGTCTGAGATAACGTAATGTGCAGAAAGAGGGACCAGCAGGGAAAGAGAGATTACTTCCCCAGACTCTCACATAAATGATTCTTTCTTTGCATAATGGAGCTCTAAATAAATAAAATACAAACTGAATGTTTACAACATTACAGTTGCTGCGAAAATGGCTATAGAGTTTTATGCCTATCTGTATCCTCTCCAGGGAAAACGGAAATCAACATGAGTTTTGTAATGGTGGGGAGGAGAAGGGACTATCATTTATTCCTTCATATGTCCAACAGAGCGAGGCCCCAGGGATGCAACACTGCTCAGAAGAGTAGTTTCTATCCTCCTGTGAAGTCTCCTGGGAAAGACAGACCATTAACAAGCATGTAATAGGTATGTATAGACACATAAGAAGACAGGGTTTAGGGGGCAAGTGGCCTGGCCTAAAGAATCCTCAGCAGTATGATCATGTTCAAGTGGAAAGGAGACATGATTCGGAGCCAGAGCAAAGCGTGTTGGAATCCTGTTTCCTGCCACAGTAGGTGATCTTGAGCAAGTCACTTCCAACTTTCTACTCTGTTTCCTGATTTGTGAAACAAAGCTAATAACTCTTACCCTGTGGGTATTAGGTCAGATATTGAGTTAAAGTTTACTAAGTTCCCAGGGGAGCCTGGCCCAGAGTAGTGGTTCCATATATATTTGTCAAATGCATGAAAGCATCATTATGAAACATGCATTGGCTGTCTAATAGCAAAAGGGGCACCTGAGCAGACAGTGATAAAACACAGAGTAAGGAGACATGAGTCCTGTCTTATACCTAGGGAGACTGAGAGTATCTATTCTATTACACATATATACACACACATATGTGTGAGTGTGCCTGCATGTAACAAATACAGAGCGAAGCCAGAAAGAAGCACATTTGACGTGGCTGAGTCAGGGAACGCTGTACAATAGGACCGTCTAACAGAAACAGAACATGAGCCACAAAGGAGAGGCACATAGGTAATTTTCAAACGTCAGTAGCCACTTAATAAAAGTAAAAAGAAGCAGACAGAATCAAGTTTAGTAGCATATATGACCCCAAGATAGCCAAAATATGATCATTTCAACATGTGACCATTATGCGTTTATGAATGTGATATTTTTTTTTTAATTTTTTTTTTAACGTTTATTTATTTTTGAGACAGAGAGAGACAGAGCATGAACGGGGGAGGGGCAGAGAGAGAGGGAGACACAGAATCAGAAGCAGGCTCCAGGCTCTGAGCCATCAGCCCAGAGCCCGACGCGGGGCTCGAACTCACGGACCGCGAGATCGTGACCTGGCTGAAGTCGGACGCTTAACCGACTGCGCCACCCAGGCGCCCCTATGAATGTGATATTTTGCACGTACAGAGTCTTCGAGCCGTCTGTGTATCTTATACTTCCATTACAGCTCACCTTGGCTTAGCCACCTTCCAGGTGCTCAGTGCTGCACGTGGCAAATGGCGTCCATACTGGAGAGCGCAGTTTCAGAAATCTGGAGATGAGAGAGTTTGCTGAAGACAGAGGCTGCCAGGTGGGCTCATGGGGGAAGTGGGGCAGGAATGTGCCCCCTCCTGGCACAGAGACTTTGCTGCAGCGCCTTATAGAAGCCTCCTTCTCCTGGCTCCTTTGGCCCCAGGGAGTCCCTAAATCTACTTCTTGCTATTGCAGGGACCGCACTCAGATTTGGTTCTTACTCTTTGCTGGTACCTTCAGACTCTCAGATTGTCCTTTCCTTCCTGGCACCCCCTTACCTGGCATACTGCTTAGGGTATGGGAAGCACATACATGTAACAGCAATTTCTTCTTTGCACAATATGGCTCTATACATATAGATACATACAAATAAATACAATGCCAGGTAAAGACCTGAGATAGCCCAGCTCTGACTCCCAGAGCCACGAGGCCTGCAGAACCCCAGTTTTTCTCCAGCCATACAGAGTTACGAGCTAAGCAAATGCCAGAACCATTCCTAGCAGGAAACCAGTCTGTGCCTGGGCTCCAAGCAGGGGACAGGTGGGCACAGGGCCCGGCTGTGGGGAGTGCCATTTGGCAGAGAGATACTAGAGGAAAGGGGAGGAGACAATGGTCTGACTCCTTGTGTGCCCTTCATGGCCAAGTCTCTTTTCTAAGGTGAGATGGAGTAGAGAGACCTAGTCCACGTGGCCAAGTATGGTGGTGACACGTATGACAAAAGAATCTGGAGGATGAACAAAGCACAAGTGAGAAAGAAGTACATAAGAGGACAGAGGCAGAAGCCGAGAAACTAAGAGTCATCTTGCCCACTGTCCCCCAACAGCTGGTGTGCCCTCACCTAACAGTTCAAGTGTCCCCACCACCAGAGCCCATGATGGGTCGCAGTGGTGGCTGGACCTACATCAGCCTCCATCTCCTTAGTCCTGTCTTTTTCCACAGCCCAGTGATTAACAGTACGACCACAAACTCAGGCAATCAACTACATAAGAGGAGTGGATTGGGTGAGGAGGCAGGAAACGCATTGTCCCCACACCTCTGCCCTGTCCCAACAGTAAAGTCACTACTGGTTTGAAAGAGGATGGAATTCAGAGGGGTTGCTAATCTTAGCTCAATAATATCTTTACCAGAATGTAAGTCCCAGTGCAGAAGGAGCAAACCCTCTGACACACTCAATTTTCAGCAAGCGGGAATGGGACCCTGGTGTGCCTCGATCTTGCAAATTTTGCAAAGTCTTGAGAAGGGATTTTATGGGACATTTTCCAGTTTTAAAATGGTTGGAGCTATGTCAACAAAATTTTACACACTGTACGGGGCCACACTGTGTGAGCCAAAGAAAACTGACCACAAGGCTGCCAGCTTGAGATTTCTCCTCTAGTTCAAAGAGATATGGTCATGGTCCTGTTCCACCATAGGGCCATTTGTAGCTTCTCAGCTCAATTTTGTTCTGAGGCTTAATTCCGATCAGGCAGATGAAGGGCTGAGCATAGTTTCTGGCACATCGTGAAGGCAGTTAATAACTGATGTCCGCTAGCTCTAAAGAACCTCAGATTTAATTCTAACCATTATATAGGGATCAAATCACAGGATGTCCCCAGAGACAAAACATCTGAAAGAGGGCTCCTCTCCCTCAAACGATTCCCTATCTCTTCATTTCTGTTTCATGGCTTAGATTTACACCACTTTCATTTTACTTTGTCGATTCATGAAACTCAATTTGTTGCACAAAGGAAGTAAGAAAGAAAAAAGGTCAGCCCAGGTGAAGGTCTAAGCTGGTGTAAGTTTTCTAGAAAGTAGTTTGGCAATGCCCAACAAATAAAAGGCTGAAAAAAAAAATCGTATGCCTTTTGACTCAGCGATTCCAGTTTAAGGAATTCAGCCTAAGTAAAAAATGATGGTTTTTCATAAAGATTTAATTCCAAGAATTCTTATGACCGTGTAATCTACAACAGAAGCAATTAAGGAAATTAAACACCCATGAATAGGGAATTTGTAGCAAAAGTTATGATACACGAAAGCATTTAACACAGCCGCCCGCGTGACTTTCACAGCACTTACTGCGTTCACAGTGTGTCCCCTGCAATAAATGCCATGAAAGCAGAGTCTCTGGTCTGTCTTGTTCACCACTGTCTACACTACTTTCCATGAGCTGGCACATAACAGACACCCATAAATATTTAAGTACATACAAGACAGCTTATGTAGTATGATTCTGTAATTGTGAAAAAAAAAAAAAAAGACATGTATTTCTGGAAGTATGTTATTACTATTTTTCCCTAGAGCAGAACTCAGCAAACTACAGTCCCTGGACTAGTGGCCAGTTTTTGTAAATAAAGTTTTATTGGAACACAACCATGTTCATTCTTTTACACGTTAGCTATGGCTACTTTTGCACTAGAAGGCGGAGTTGAGTTGTTGCAAGAGACTGTATGGCCAAAAAAAAAGTTGAAAATATTCACTATTTGGCCCTTTAAAGAAAAAGTTTGCTGACCCTTGGTCTAGATGGTAGTTCTTTCTGAGTGGTCTAACATACATATATGTATGTGTGTATCTGTGTGTGTCTGTCTGTCTGTATACATGTGTGCATGCATATACATATAAGTGCAGTTTTTTTACACTGAACACAAATTATATTTGTAACCAAACAAAAATCAGAATTATTTTTACAAAAGAAAGGAAGGATTGCCGGAAAGGAGGAAGGAGGGAATGAAGGGGAGTAGGAGGGAGGGAACGAATTGCTTATCCATATTTATCACTATAAAAAAATTTCCACAGGGGTGCCGGGGGGGCTCAGTCGGTTGAGAGTCTGACTCTTGACTTCAGCTCACGTCATGGTCTCACGGTTTGTGGGATCGAGCCTTGCATCAGGTTCTGTGCTGACAGCATGGAGCCTGCTTGAGATTCTCTCTCCTTTTCTCTGCCCCTGCCCTGCTCATTGTCTCTCTCTCTCTCTCTCTTTTTCAAAATAAATAAGTAAACATTTTAAAAAAAGAAAAAGAGGGGCACCTGGGTCACTCAGTCGGTTAAGTGTCCGACTCTTCATTTCAGCTCAGGTCATGACATCAGGTTCATGGGATTGAGCCTGGAATTAGGCTCCATACTGACAGTGCACAGCCTGCTTGAGAATCTCTCTCTCTCTCTCTGCCCCTTCCCCACTCTCTCTCTCTCCCTCTCTTTCTCCAAATAAACTGAAAACAAAACTACTTTCAAAAAGGAAAAAGAAAAATGTCCACAATAAGTGAAAAATGTTAAATGTGGTATGAAGTATGGTTACATTTTTGTAATGATTGGGTAAATCACTGAAAGAGAAATGCAAAAAAAGGTTTAGGTTCACTGTATTGAGGCAAGGGAAATATAATAATGGCTTTTGTTTCCTATTTTCCTCTTTGTTACATTTTCTAAATTTTCCAGCATAATCATGCTTTACTTACATAATAAAAAACAGAAAATAAGTGATGTTGAAAGGAAAGACAGCAAAAATAAAGTTCCAGTCTACATAAATAGCAGCAGCCTGTTTCCCAGGCTTCACCAGGCAAGGGGACATCTTCTTGGTGTCACAGGGTGCACCCCTTTCAGCACACTCCCTATTATTACCGCATTCCAGTAAAACCAAAACATGGCCAAGGCGGAGAGGGTAGTACCCAGGGCCACGTTTCTTAAAAAAGTATTAATGTTGGTCCCCACTGTGACCTAGATAGTTTCTCTTTACATTAAAAAATTTTTTTTCAATAATCCACTTCATTCCTTCCAAAGCACAGTGCACCATTTCTATCTAGATTACAAAATGTGTTCAGGGAAGAGGTTTTCTGACTTAGTAGTCGGACACTTGTAGTGTCTCCCACCTCGATCACATTGCTCTGGTTTTAGTCTTAGCCAAGATGGACATTTCTGGTAATGCTGACAGCTCCCGCTTCATTCATCAAATGCACACCTCTCTGCTTTTCTGCCTCCAAAGTAGGTAGCAGAAGGTAACGCCCCTGGGGACAACCTTCAACAATGAGGGATCAGTGGATAAATGCCCCAGTTTCTGGGTCCCAGCATCCCGGCAGAGATGAACACCAGTTGCCCAGAGAGGCCATCTTTCTTGGCTCTTTCTCCTTCCCTTCTTCCCCTCTTCCTTCTCTCCCTCTTCCTGGAAATCTCCTCCCAAATTAACTTCCTGCACCCAAAATCTTGTTTCAGATTCTGCTTCAGAGGAACTCAAACTAAGAGAGCTCATAAGCAAATATAAAACCAATAAAAAGAATTATACCACAGAGCCCCAGAAAGCTCTCAAAGATGGTGTGAAACAGAGTTCATCCATCTCTAGAATACATTCCCTCATCGTACATCTATTTAGTAGGCTTCTACATTGGGCCACACACACGCTAGGTGCAAAATGAACTGCAGAAACACAGCCTATACCCATGGAAGACACAAGACGCTCAACAGTCACCAAGCCCACTATACTATGAGAGTATAGGAAAATATAAGAAAGATTAATGTTGGGGAGGAAAAATAATCTTCCTCTTTCTGAATTTTTACCAGAGACCCCTGTAATGAAAGATTAACAGGAGAAAAACCAGCAGAATTTATTAACAGGTATACTGCATGCAAACATGGGAGGTACCCAGGGAAAAACGAGTCACTCAAAGAAGTAGCTTAGAATTCAGGCTTAGATATCATCTTAGTAGGGAAAGGGGCGGAGCATGGAGGCTCCTCCAGGAACAGCAAATAATTTGTAGGAAACATGAATGGGTGCTTAGAAGGTATGAGGTAGTCTCATGAGGAGGTATGAGAGTTTGTGACAAAGTCTATATGGGTGTGGTGTTGACCTCCAGTCTCCTCTGCATTCTCTGCAGTGGTGAAGACCATCTTCCCTGGTTGGTGAAACTCCCAGAGAAGCATCTATGCCAGCTGAAAATTTTCAAGAGAACTTGTCTTAAGGCAGGTAAGGGCAGTTCAGAGAAAGCCTCTCCCTGTATCCACTGCCTCACAATTATCTACAGCTCAAAAATAATTAATATACCAAAGCAGCATATTTTGGGGTGGCATATTCTGCAGGCCTTCACTAACCTAGTCTGAGATGATTCAGCATGAGGTTTTTGAGAGGACACCATGTAAACGGGGCCCTCACAGTGGAGTTAGACAAAGAGAGGGAAAAGGCTTTGATCCTCACTGTTTGCGAAGACAGAACAAGGAAGGTGGAGATGTGTTCGGCTGGCAAACCACGGTAAAGGTTTGAAGATTTCAAAAAATACATGTCCAGCAAACACTCTCTCCTTTCAGCTCATATGAGTTAAATATCCCCAGAAGTGAGCAGGTGCTTGGACACCTTCAGGGTGTTGATTACTGAGAAGACCAAAGCTGGCCATAAAGATTTAAACATGGCTCTGAGAAACATCCTTGCTATCAGAGGCTGATAGAATCTGTTCTTGTTAACCAGGGACAGTGTGGCTCTTCTACTCGGTGGCAAAAGCACTCTAACTTGCTTCAAAGACCCACAGCTTTGATTTCACAAGGATGCCACTTGAAATTGGTTTAAAGAGTGCCAGCCTGTTGGTTCCCCCAAAGTAGCCTCAGAGACTCAGAACCTTAGAAACCTTGAGGGCATGCGCACTCCCCGAGAATCTGAATCAGCTCAATTCCTCCCAAATGCGTGCACTTTTGCACAATGCTGTGTATGCAAAGTAAAGGCAATAAATACAGTTTCAGGGCTTCTGTTTATGATTGATCGCCTTTTTTTCTTGTAGCAATCTTGTAAGTTTGACTTCTTATTTTTATTATTCTCACTGCATACTAATACTTCAAACATTTTACTAAATTATGGTTCTCTGGTTCCTACTTCAGAATAGTTTACCTGATTTAATGAGCTCTATCTAATTATTGCATTTCACCTTTCATATGAGAGTGCAGGAGTGTTTTGGCTGAAATAGTTGGTAATAGCTCAAACACTCCGAAAGGAAGAAAATGAGCATGGGTAATGCAGGTCTCAAAACAGTTCATTTTATGCCAGACATAATTCTTATGAACATACATATATATGTATACAGATATATTTATACCTTCATTAATTAATTCATTCATACGTTCACTATCTATGCGCCCAGCATTGCCAAAGACACCAGATCAGCTTAAAGCAGCCTTTTTTTTTTAATGTTTATTTTTGACAGAGAGAGAGAGAGACAGAGCACGAACGGGGGAGGGGCAGAGAGAGAGGGAGACACAGAATCCGAAGCAGGCCCCAGGCTCTGAGCTGTCAGCACAGAGCCTGACATGGGGCTCGAACTCACAGACCGCGAGATCGTGACCTGAGCCGAAGTCGGACACTCAACCGCCTGAGCCACCCAGGTGCCCCGACACCAGATCAGCTTAAAAGGCGCTTTCTTAGGTCTGTATCCCTCTACTGGGGGCACAGAACACAGTAGTTAGGGACTCTTGAGCTAGACTGTCTATAGTTACATCCTGGCTTCACCATTTCTTAGCTATAAGATCTTGGACAAGCCAACTAACCAATGCGTGCCTCAGTTTCCCCTTCTGTACAACGGGGGCATTACAGCAGCTACCACCACAGGACTTTTGTGAACATGAAATGAATCAGTACATACAAACCAGGTAGGAGGGCCTGGAGCTGAATAAGCACTATAATTGTTGCCTTTTTTTTTTTTTGTTACTATTGTAGTGTGTCTCATCTACAACACTCACAGAGATCGCAGTCATCAATTTCTATCTACATACTTATCTATTTAGTTAATGAGTTGTCTATTATTGTTTGTTTGTTTGCCTCCTTCATCAAATTATAGGATCCATGGAGACTGACACTAAATTCCCTGTGCCCGGCATTGAGCCCAGTAAATGCTTTGTTGATTGCTTGAACGAATGAATAAATGATTCTCTTTCGGGACATATGACCCTGTCACGCTAGACAAGACTTTCACTTCAGAGATTTCCAAGGCAGGCACATGTCTATCAAATGCCATTTGTTGGAAATTCCATACAGTTTTCTATCCAGATGGTACCAGTGACAAAGGAAAGCATTCTGGCATGAGGGAAAGTTACGATGCCAGATGACGAGCCAATTCACTGTATTATTCATCATCAAATGTTGTCGGCCAGGAAACTGTTGTCAGCTGAGCTCCACAGTGGTCAAGTGAAGAGGCTGAATTTTAACAGAAGCTGGGATTATCATTAGAGACAGAGGGTTCTGTGCTAGGAAAATGGGGCTTAAACAGTAAGAAGCTTCTCAGTCTTGTCTTGGCTTTGCAACCTTGGGCAGGTCACTTCACCTCTCTGGGCCTTGCAGCTTACTGTTTCTATAAATGAAGGACACAAATTGTCATCAGTAATTCCTAACCCTGGTTGTGCACCAGAATCTTCTGGAAAGCTAAATCCTCTAGGCCAGCAGTCAACCAACTTTTTCTATAAAGGGCCAGAGAATAAATATCTTAGCCTGTGCAGGCTGTATATGATCTCTGTTCCAACGGCTCATACTCAGTTCCCCCATTGTGTAGTCAAAGCAGTCATACATGATGTATGCAAATGAGCATGGCTGGATATGGCCAGCTTGCCTGGGGGCCACGGTTTGAGGACTCCCGCTGTAGGCCACGTGTGGCCTCCGTAGGGTAAGAACCAATTCTCTGCATATTTACAAAAGCTCTTCCCAATGACCTAGAAGGGAACCATCAGATTAGATGGCAACAAGGCCCCTTCCAGCTCCTACTGGGGGCTGTGATTCTACATTTCTTAACTTACTGTGAGAAGTAGCTATTCTCAGTCAACGCTATTTAGACAGTAATTTTAATATTCCTTCAAACGCATCACATTTGGGTATTAGCCTCCTACATATGAAGTTTTTACTCTTTCAAAATTCAATTCTCTTCTAGGAGAAGACTGAACAGTTCTTTTCATCGTGTTTAGATCTTAAAGCACTTCTTCCTGTGCGTGACATCCCTTGTCAGTTCTTTGTAAGGGACAATTCTACTGCTAACTTGCAAATGAGAAATTTAATATTATCCCTTCTGGGCACTAAAGTGATATAATACAGGTGAGCCTTCACTTTAAGAAAGGATAATACATAATAATGTGAAATTATGAAACAATTCAGTTGAGAAGCATTTATAGTGTTTGCGCTATAATTCCTTTGTATAGAGAATTCCTTTCTGCTGAGGTCATGGCTGTCGCATGACAATACCTTCTGGTTTTCTAGGGATAGTGTCAGTTTCCACCTGTTGTCTCTTACTCACACAGCACTCATTTTCATCTCTAACATGTCTCAACTGGATGATAAATTGAACGGTCATCCTTGGTGGTGACCTTGAAGGAAAATAGAATAATTGCTCCATTTATTTTATGGTTACTAAGAAGCAAACACTGCTCTGAGGGCTTTATCTATATTATCCCAATTGATCACTACAATATTTTGCTGATGGTTGATGATCTGAGGTTGGGTTTTTCCAAAAGCAGACCCCGAGACAAGGAAGTGGGGATAAGTAGCTTTGGGGAGGAACATGTTCCCAGAAACACAGAGAGGGGAGTGAGGGAGCGAGGCAGGAAAAGGAAGGAAGCCAGCAAACAGAGCATTTCGAGTTGGTCATGGCTGTGAATAAGCAGGGCTCAAAATCTCTGGGAACTTTCTGAGAGGCTCTGTGAGCATGCCTCCGACTTCTCCCTCAATGGAACAAGGAAGCAGCAGTTTTATCTCATAGCTCCCATCCCGTGTTGGTTGAGGATCATGCCTGGAGATATTCACTCTCCCTCCTGCATATGTGCCCTGTCCACAGTTACAGGAGCACATTCCTATGACTAGAGAATGACTTTCTTCAGATGAAAGACACAAAGAGCTTTGTCAGTGTGTGTGCCCCGGAGCACCAATGGCATCTGCTACCAGGACACTGAAGCTTAGAGACATTAGGTCACGTGCCCAAAGCAACCTAACTGGTAGATGCCAGAGACAGAATCTTGACCCATGCAATCTGGCTCTGGAGGGTTTACCCTTAACCATAGCAAATGACCTCTGTGTGTCTACCCCTGAGTCAATTATGCATCACCCAATATCTACCCAGGGGTCTTGTATCTGGTCTGAGTGGCCCTTGCAATGGCTCACAAAGTTTCCGCAGAGCGAGGTGCTGTTGCCTCTGTCACAGCCACAGCCTGAGGTACTCAAGACCATGGATCCCCCTTGGCCTCTCAGGGTACTGTCAGGCAAAGTCTACTTCCTCCCTCCACCTGTACTATTCTGAGGCATGGTAATTTCTTCTTCAAGGACATCCCTGTGAGATCAAGTGATCAGCTTGTCACAAAGCCATGGCCGGCTTGTTTGTATTCACCTTCTCTCCTTCCCTGCCTCACCCCTGGTCCCTGGGATTGAACTCTCCAATAAAGTGTCAGCACCTAAGCTTTTAATTTGTAACTGAGCACAATCTACCTGCAGTAAGTTTTGACAAACACAAACATCTAAGTAGCCCACACCTGCATCCAGATCTAGAACATGTCCATCAGCCCAGAAAGTTCCTCTGGCCCCTTCCTGGTCATTCCATTCTTCTTACTCCTATGCAACCACTATTCTGATGTCTTTCAACATTACAGAGTGATCCCTCCCATACCATGAGGCTTCTGAGGGAACAAGATTGTATCTATAAATTCCTCTTGAAAAACCAAAACTGAGCCAGAATCTGATCAAACCCCTACATTCAATAACCAATGACCAATTAACAGAAGAACCCAGTGAATTATACTACAGTGATGATATCAGCAAAATCCAGACAGTGAGCAACTCTACAAGTCAAATAACTCACTTTCTTCAACATATAAATTGCAAGGGGAAAACAAAAGACATGGAGGGGAAACTGACAGATTAAAGAAGGCCCGGGGCGCCTGGGTGGCTTAGTCGATTGAGCATCTGACTTCAGCTCAGGTCATGAGCTCACAGTTCGTGGATTCGAGCCCTGCATCAGGCTCTGTGCTGACAGCTGAGAGCCTGGAGGCAGCTTCAGATTCTGTGTCCCTTTCTCTCTCTGCCCCTCCCCTGCTCGTGCTCTGTCTCACTCTGTCTCTCAAAAATCAATAAATGTAAAATTTAAAAAATATTAAGAAAAAAAAGAAGGCCCTACAGACATAACCAATCTCAATGGACTGATACTACTTGGATCTGGATTCAAACAATCCACAAAAAAAATTATATATCATCCATGAGGCAAACATAAAAGGAAACATTGATTGGATGTATGACACCATTAAGAAATTATTGAAGGGGCGCCTGGGTGGCGCAGTCGGTTAAGCGTCCGACTTCAGCCAGGTCACGATCTCGCGGTCCGTGAGTTCGAGCCCCGCATCAGGCTCTGGGCTGATGGCTCGGAGCCTGGAGCCTGTTTCCGATTCTGTGTCTCCCTCTCTCTCTGCCCCTCCCCTGTTCATGCTCTGTCTCTCTCTGTCCCAAAAATAAATAAAAATGTTGAAAAAAAAAATTAAAAAAAAAAAAAAAAGAAATTATTGTTAAACTTAAAGAGGTGACATTGGCATTGTGGAAGAAGAGACCTTACCCTCTAGAGATACACACTAAAATATTTACAAAATAAATGACCTTCTATCTGAGGTTTGCTTCAAAATAACAATGAGGGGGGAATGGAAATACTGAGACAGCACAGTTGATCATGAGATAAAGTTGGAGCTGGGTGACTGGGTACAGGGATGCCCATCATGTATATTTTGTCTTTTGTATATGGATTTTGTTGTTGTACAGAGATGAAGATATATGGATTTTGTATTTGGGCGTTTCCATAATTCAAAGTTAAAACAAATAAACAGAAAGGCAGAGAACTCTGTTAAAAAGCAAAACCTGATGTAGAATTCCAGGCTCGGAAAGAGGTTTTTAAATTGCTACTTCCCGGGAAAAGTGAAAGTTAAGGGCCTAGAACGTGCCTTACTGGCCTTCACCCCTCTCCCCTGCAGTTGTGGATGCAGTGTGAATCACGCTGGTGGGGCAGAAAGAATCTGGGCTTTGGGGCCAGTGAGACAGGGACTAGAGCCCTGGCTCTGCATCGTGGCAAGTCACATAGGACGTCTGATCTCAACTTGCCCCATCTCTGGCACGAGACTAATACTACCTTGAGCACTAATTAAGAGACCCAGCACCTGAGTGGCGAGCATTGTGGTCTGGACCCAAATCCATCTAACTCCAGAACCCATGCTTGGAACCACTATGCTGCACCATCCTCACTAATGAGATCTCACTGTTTGCCAGTTGACTTTGGAAACCTATAGCCAGACGTTCACTGTAAACAGTAGGGCACGTGGTCCCTAAATCAAACTCTCATTCTTTGACTCCCAGTTTTATCATTAAAAATGTGGTCGTGGGCAAGTCACTTGACTTCTTAAGCCTCAGGGTTTTCTTCCGTAAAATGGGGGTAATCACAGTAGGTGCCCAGGGGTTTCAGTAGGAATAAAAACAATAATATAAGCACAATGGCCACCTGGTATTTTCGCCTGCCCAGTATCCATGCTGTCCTGACGCTCTTTACAGGAAATTAGTCTCTCCCAGTCGATGGCGTTTGAGCTGGAATGAGACTACTCTCAGCTCCAGGGGGAGAATATGACTGGTCTCTCAGAGCACCACACTCTCCTGGCCATGACTGGCTTAGACATGGGTATGGGATTCACACTGCGTCAATGGGATCCCAGTGTGGGACTTACTGCTGCCACTACTGAAGTCCCCCATCATCCGCATTTGCTTTCTGGGGTTTCAGTTACCTGCACTCAGCCTTGGTCCTGAAGTGGATGATCTTCTTGACATATTGTCGGAAAGTCAACAGTAACCGAAACCTACGGGGTTAGGGTTAAGGTAAGGGTTAGGGGTTAGGGGTTAGGGGTTAGGGTTAGAAGTTAGGGTTAGGGTAGTGCCTCCGTCACTCACTCACACCTGATCTCATTGCGTAGGCATCTTACCAACTCCCGCCATCCCCAGGAGAGTGAGTACAGTACAATAAAATGTTTTGGGAGAATGACCACATTCCCAGACCCTTTTTTAGAGTATATTTTTATAGTCGTTCTATTTTATCATTGCTGCCGTCAGTCCCTATGTCTAATTTGTACATTAAACTTTATCCTAGTGAGGTATGTACTAAAAAAAGCATAGAGGATTGCGTGTTTGCTACTGTCCCACTAGAGATCCTGGGACGTATCACTCGCAGATAAGGGAGGGATGCTGACAAAATGGGACCACAGCACAAAGAGAGCCCACAGGCGGAAGAAGTACAACCAAAGGATGCACGTACCAAGGCCTGAAGTTGTTTCTGCAAGTGCCAGCCACACCAGTAAATAAGTTACCTTCCTAACCTATGCCATTCTATGCTGATTACTAGGGCGTCTGTCAAAGAGCAAACACTTAAATGTTAGATCCCATTATTGCTAATATGAAAATAGGTAAAATTTCTCATGCTGCTCTTTCTTTTCTTGCTTTGCTTGGATTATTTGTTTTAAAGTCTTTTTTTTTTTTTTTAACTACAGGTAATTTCAAATAGATGCAAAAGCAGCGAAGAACGTATAACGAACCCCCATGAACTTCAACAATTATTGACTCATGGATAGCCTTGTTTTGTCTGTACTCCAACCACATCCCCTTTCCCATCTTATTTTGCGGCAAATTTCCGGTATAAACCTTTTCATTCATACTTTTTTCCAGATCCTTTTATAATGTTTCCTTTTGTAGTGCACACTGTTGGTGGCCTGCCCATCATCCATTTCCTCAATCGTAACCTCCAAGGTTTGTTCTTTTTTTTCTCAACCCCTTCCTCTACACAGCTAGAGATACAGGCCTTACTCAAGCCCCTGTGGTGCACCCGTTTGCCTTAGGGATAATTTCGTTTTCCTTGTCAGTGCCCGGGTCAGGAATGTGAGTCAAAATTTGCTACTGAAACATGAAGGGAAGACTGCTGGGGAAGCAAGATACGTCTGGGAAATTTTAGGCCCTCCCAAGGCAGCTCAGAAAAAATGGTCTCTCTTTTCCCTAAGAATGTTGTCCTGTCTGGACATGATGCTCAGATCTGGAACACTCCTATCTGCGACTGGCTTGAAGAGTAAGCTCATATCAGGTATGGCAGAGGACAGGGAGAAGCACATTGACGCCTTAATGATATTATTGAGCTGCTAAATATGCAACACAAAAACTGTGCCCTACCTCTGAACTTGATATTCTGAGAGTTACAAATTTGTTTCACTGTTTAAGCCCATATGTGCCCGGGTTGCCCCTATTTGCTGCTGGAAGCACTTAACTTTCCATCGATACAGACCTATGACCTACACAGTCTGGGTTCTGAAGGCCGAGGAAGGTATCAGTTTAGGATGGTGTGCAAAGGGAATCTAAAAGAGATTGGCTTAATCCACAAAGAAGTTGATTTCTTTCTTGATTTCTTCCTCATAGATGAATTTGCGTAGGTGGTCCCAGCTAAGGTGGCGCTACAATCATCAGAACCACGTTTTTTCTGCCATCCCTAGCCCACAGCTTCCATCTCATCTCAGCCAGCTGCTCAGGAAGAAGACGGCCACCAGCCACTGTGAAGAAGGCAGAGATGATACAGACACTCGACGCCTTTAAAGATACAACCCCCAAGTGAATCGCACATGTCACATCTCACTGGCCAGAACATAGTCACATGGCAACAACCAGCTGCATGGAAGGCTGAGAAATGTAGACAGGATTCTGAGTGGCCATATGTCCAGTTCCATTACTACTTAAAAAAAATAGGAAAAGGAATTACTGGGGCACAGCCAGCAGCCTCTGTTACAGAAACAGGGAGGGTTAATTGATTTGGTTCAACTGACAATTTTTAATTAAAACGACTTCAGAATGTAAACAGGATTTAAAAGACACGTTCTTGATCACTCCCCCAAATGACATAACAGAATCTATTTACTTCATCCCTTTCATTTCTTCTTTTTAGATTGAGCTCAGAAGGATTCCAACAATCAGTAATCCTATGCCGGTCCAGTTTATTACCTTGTACACATGAAATTAATAACTAAACATTGCCAACTTCCCTTAATTCCAAATGTCTTTTCCTCAATTAGACTGCATAACTGTGGTTTAATTATATTCTGCTTGATAGTCACCAGAATCCCATAACAAGCTCTTATTTCACAATCTTGTTATTAATCAGAGTAATCCAATTTATGGAAAAGTAAAGACAGACAAACCAAACAAAATGACAGGGCTGGCAAGAAGCACAGTATTCTGCAGCCGGGCTGCAGCAGCTGTCAATAAAGCGTTCATATAGTTAAGATATAAGCGAGACTTTGATTCCGGGGCAGCAGGCTTTAAATGATGCATGAGAAGCCACCAAAGCAAATCCCTTTCTCCATGGTCCCCTCCGGGTCAAGCACCATGTTTCAATTATAATTTCGCCAAATTGCTGTGATGCAGCAAATGTTTCAGATTAATAGCAGTGCAGCACAGCTCTCTGTGGGATGGAATCAGAAAATCTTGTTCAGAGGTTTGCTGAAATATACCCCAAGACGCTCAGCTGCAAAACACATTAAAGACTCCAAATGATGGGAATATTTCTGATGTGTATTCCCCAAAGAAGTTACTTTTGCAGAAAACAAGTTTATCATTTGTGGTAGCAAATAAAATTTCTCCACACGGCCAAAGAGGCTTCTTGCAATTACATCAGGAAGGCACCACCACGCGGCTCATTATGGAAATCATATTTACATTAGTAGGGGAGGCTATTGTTTTGCCAAGATGTGTCTCTTTCTCCAGCATGCTCCTAAAGAGCTTGTAAGAAATACTAAATCATTTGGTTTGGCTTTTCATTTCAAATGACGCTATTCCTTGGAAAAAGATTTGTATAGGTAGACATTATTTTGAAAATTCTACCTCAAATTACCAGCCAAGTTTTAAGATGATGTCTACTAGGAACTTGCCATGGGTCAGATGGCCACTGCATTACCATACCGGACACATCAGGAATAGAGAGCGCCAAATGGACTGCAAGTTTTGCCCATACTCGTTCATTAGTGGCTGTATTCGCATTTTCAAGCCTTGAAGGGAGTCTTTGGGAAATTGTATTTTTGGCTAATGTCCTTTGCATACATTATCTTAAAAATAAGAGCAATTTGGGATCTGACTTCTTTATTGAGGGATTGTTCTCACTAACACCATTGCTTATGGTTCTAAGTAAAGGAGAAAGGATGCTCCCTAAAAGAGACGAAGGCTGGAGGAAAAACCTTGGGACTCTCTCTCCAGGAGTAATTTACCTAGTAAGAATGGGAGAAGACCAACCACTAATATACAGCCTCAGCTCTCTTTCACCTTTTCCACTCCTAAGCTGCATACTGACAACAAGTGTGCATATTCTCCCTCCCTGTCCTACTCTTGGACTTGACAGGGGTGAGGCAAGTTCCAATCTTCAATCGGACTAGTGGGTAAGAGTCCACTATACCACCTCAACTCTTCCCAAATTTGGGCTCCAAAGCCCAGGTATGGGGATGGAATATAATGTAGACCATTTTGGTTCAAGTGTACAATGTGGCTTCATTGTCAGTAAAGCTCGTATCTTGATCCCCACCTCACTCCTCCTTCTGAACTTGGAGGGATTGAAATATGATAATCTCTTGCAAACCCCACACCTGGTATGGCTTTCACAGAGTCATCTTGCATGTGACCCTAATTTGCCTCCCTAGCCATATCTGTCTTTTTCTCTAGAGTCACCTCAGTACATATATTTCCATTTCTCCAAAACTCTTCTGTTTTTGTGTCTGTTGGAAACTCAACTGATGGTTTGTAATCCAGCTGCACGGGCATGTGGAGTATTTTTTAACAATGAGTTTGAAAACCTGTGTAATTTATGAAAATTTGATACTGCTGAATGTGACATGAAAATTTAGGGGAAAAAGAAGATGAACTCTAGGCAAGAGATTTGAAGGAGTTATCCAACACAAGGTTTAGTCAAAAGGGAGAAAACCTATTCAATTCAACAAAGAGAAGGCTGCTCTTTCCATTGACACCCACAGCAAAATATTATTGATCTTTCACGCCTGAGCCCTTAGGCTAGCTTCCCTCCCTAGGCTTTTCCCATCCTGCCATATAACTTCTCTTCTTTGTTTCCAACCTTTCACTTGGGTCACTCCAGTCTTCTTCCAATACGCAAATGCTAAAGACCACCGGTAATTTATATAATGGTCGGAATTACCTTCTCTCCTCTCGCTTTCTCATGTTTAGTGTGGTCTTGGCTCATGTACCTGCTAGGGACTACTACGTACATGTGACAGAACCCTGATCCAGCAAACCGAAGTTAATATGAAAGGAAGAAAGAAACATGGTTCCTGGTAATTCATCTCAGCGTTTCTGACGCCAAAGCTACAAGTTTAAATGCTACACACATGATTACAACGGCAAATGTTCAACATAGCAAAAACCAAAGAATTACAACTGGAAGATATATTCTAATACCACATAGTTCCATTGTCTTCAACACCAGAACACTGCTGCAGGTCTCATGTGCTATCTTTTTTATGCAGTGATTTGCCATTTTGGCACATTAAGCATATGCCACTGAAGAGGCCACAGTGAACAAGACACAGAGGGTTCTTGCCTTCGCAGAGGCTACTATCTCATGGGGCAGATGGGTTGTTTAAGAAGCACATGAGCCAGGAATGTTATGCTATGAATGGAGAAAGAGGGGGTTGTAGGAAATCCCACAGCAGAAGCAATTCATCCAGTCTAAGGATTGGAAAGGTTTTGTGAAGAAAGTGGCTTTTAAGTTTAGACCAAAAGAATGTGTTTGAATGAAAGAGCAAACATCTGGGTGCTAGAAGATAAATTCAAGTTACAGGACTGCCTTACAACAGCTGGGTGACCTTGGGCATGTACCCTTTCTTCTTAGGCTATAGCTCCTGATCCATAAAATAAGTTAGGGTTTGGAGAACTTAATCTGGAAGGTTCCTTCCATCCAGGAAGGAAAAAAATTTTTTATGTTTATTTATTTTTGAGAGACAGAGACAGAGTGAGAGCAGGGGAGGGGCAGAGAGAGAGGGAGACACAGAATCTGAAGCAGGCTCCAAGCTCTGAGCTGTCGGCACGGAGCCCGATGCAGGGTCTCAAACTCACAAACGGTGAGATCATGACCTGAGCTGAAGTCGGACTCTTAACTGACTGAGCCACCCAGGTGCCCTGGCTGGTTCCTTCCATCTTTATAAATCCTGAAAGAGACTGCCAGTCATTTTAGTCGATCTTCAGTCCATCCTTTACAACAAAAAGCAACTAACACAAATAAGAGAATATCAAAGAAATGTCAGTAGGGAGTTTATAATGGTGTAATTGGGAAAACGAATAAGCTGGACCATCATAGGTTCAAATCCCAGTTCTTCCCTTTACTAACTGGGTGATTCTGAGAACATTGCCTAACTTCTCAGGGACTCAGCTTCCTAATCTGTAATATGGGGCGAGACTATTACAGTTGACTGTTGAACAACGCAGGGTTAGGGGCGCCAATCCCACCTCACATGTTTGAAAATCTACAGATAACTTTAGACTCTCCCAAAACTTAACTACTAGTAGCCTACTGGTGAGCAGAAGACTTTCTGATAATATAAAAGCAGTTGAGTAATACGTATTTTCCATGTTATATGTATTACATACTATATTCTTATAATGAAGTAAGCTACAGAAAAGAAAATGTTAAGAGAATCATAAGAAAGAAAAATAAATTTACAGGGGTATATCGTATCCAACAACACAAGGGCTCCCAAGCTTCACCTTTTATAACTTCAGTCCTTGGAAAGAGAAAAACCTCAACCTTCAGGGTACCAAGTTCAAGGAACCCAGGAAGAGCTCCAGTTGGTCTCCCTAGAGTCAGGTGCCTGGACAAACCAAGGGTCAAAAGAGACAGGGTCCCGCTGTATACAGTGGTTGCTCCTACAGTAAATAGGGAGCTGTATACAGTGGTTGCTCCTACAGCAACTAGGGAAATAGAGCTTGGCTAGGCAATTCCCAAAAGAAGGAGACTGGAGTACAGATGAATAGAAAATCCAACAAATGTTGACTAGATTTTTATGCAAACTGCTTCTCTAAAATAATGCCGAAGACACAACTGATTGAATAAATGAAACAAATTCTTTTAAAAGCTGAAATTCTGGGGGCGTCTGGGTGACTCAGTCAGTTGAGCGTCTGACTTTGGCTCAAATCACGATCTCACGTGAGATCGTGGGTTCGAGCCCCGCATCGAGCTCGCAGCTGTCAACACAGAGTCTGCTTCAGATCCCCGTTTCTGTCCCCCTCTCTCTGTGCCGGTCCCCAGCTCACGCTGTTTCTTAAAAATAAATAAACATTAAAAAAAATAATAAAAAAAATAAAAGCTGAAATTCTGTTTAGGGGAAAAACACCACATGGGGTTCAGAAATCACTGAGCATGCATATATTGGCTTTGCTCACGCCGACATAGCCACATGAACCTGTAGTTCAATGCCCAAGTTCAATTCCTTAGACTTCAGTTTGCTTTCTTAGAAGATGAGATGAGTAAAAGCTGCAGTGAGATACAGCACTTGACAAATACCCTAAAGAAACACTGTTGCTAAGAGCTTTTCTGCAGCCCTAAGAATATCACAGAATTAGGTAAACTGGGAATTAAAGGTCATACCCCTGAGATATGTGAAGTGTGTCTGCTCCTGTGCTTAATGATCAAAAACACACTCCCACAGACAGGTGTGTGTTCTGGGAACAAGACTAACAAGGAGTGAGGAGGAGGAGGAGAAGCAGGAAAGGGGAGAAAGGACAAGGGAGAAAGAAAGGACAGGGCGAAAAAGGGAAGGAAGTGGGAAGGGGAAAAATGAAGGAAGGAGGCAGGAAAATTAAACCAGTCTGTTCTGGGGCACTGCTGTAACATCTTTCTTTTTTTTTTTTTTTTATTTTTTATTTTTTTTTATTTTTTTTTTCAACATTTATTTATTTTTGGGACAGAGAGAGACAGAGCATGAACGGGGGAGGGGCAGAGAGAGAGGGAGACACAGAATCGGAAACAGGCTCCAGGCTCTGAGCCATCAGCCCAGAGCCTGACGCGGGGCTCGAACTCACGGACCGCGAGATCGTGACCTGGCTGAAGTCGGACGCTTAACCGACTGCACCACCCAGGCGCCCCTGTAACATCTTTCTTTAAAGAACAAATTCCATGCAAGCATTTCACAGTGGCGTTTTTGTTTTTTTGTTTTTTTTTTTTGTTTTTGGAAGCTCACTGAAAGCAATTTTCTTCTAACTCAAGGATAAAAGCTTTCACCAACGTTTTCTGAGATATTTTAGCGGTGGCAGGAACAGCCAAATCAGTTCAGGGACTGCTCAAGTGTGGGGCTTGTGTCACTGCTTGAGATGACGTCATGGGAACCCCAGAGGGGCCCCTAAACAGCACTGCATCCCAGGGTAAAAAGTTATCCTTTTTGGGGCAGCTGGGTGGCTCGGTCAGTTAAGTATCCGCCTCTTGATTTTGGCTCCAGTCATGATCTCATGGTTTTGAGATCCAGCCCTGCATTGGGCTCTGCACTGACAGCATGGAGCCTGCTTGGGGTTCCCTCTCTTCTCTCTCCCTCTGCCCCTCCCCCCCCCCAAATAAATAAATAACATTTAGAAAAAACAAATGTATTCTTTTGTGATCGTCTTTTAACCCCTCTGAATAGCCCTCAGGCAGTCTCAGTTTGGTGCTATTATGTGTTGAGTCCCTCTCGAAAACCAGTCTATCCCCTGTGGTACAGAGTGAAAGGAGAGCCCTCTGGTGGGCAGGAGGACTGAGACAGAATTGAATAATACTGATGTGTTTTCATTGCCGTTAATACTCTAGTAATGTTCAATTGTAGGGTATGAGTATTGGTAGTCCTTTTATAGTACTTATGTAAAGTTATTTTAGAAATTCTTTTTGAGTTTAAAAAAGGCAGCAAAAGAAAAAGTTCATGAGTGTTAGTACCAGATGTAGCAAACATACAGGAAGTACCCTTTTAGTGACTAAGCATGTAGGATTGTGAGGTTCCTGGGTCAAAAGAGATCCCATGTTCTTAATCCATGTCAATGTGGGAGGAAGAGTCAAATATTCTGGGTGGGAAAGAGCACCACGGTATTCTGAGACCTCTGTCAGAGCTTCGAGTCTTAAGAGCTTCTTTTCTTCAGGGCAACATTTTCCCTTACGAAGTGCTTCCATTAATGACAGTCATGATTATAAGGATTTAGAGCCCTAAAGAGATTTCCTCTTAAAATCTTTAGTCTAAGAGGATATTGTGGACTCCACAGTAGAAGGAAAGTCTGCCAAGTATCTGTGCTGGACTAATGGAAAGCCTCAAATGGATTGTAGAACTGCCTCACCTCACATTAATGATAAAACACTGAAAAATATCAGACCGTCTTGGGAACTGCTCACCAAAGGGGCACTGCCCTGCATTTCATGCTGGTAAGCTTCATGAGGAGAAGACAAGAAAACCTGGAAACTGTTGGTGGAAAAATAGAGGATTGCTTTGCCAACTCCTAAAAATAAAAGCAATAAATGTTAGCCAACTGTGGATCCGTAGAGTTATTTTTAAAATCAACTGAAATAAAATGGAAGACTTAATTTCCATTATGATGACCTTATTGCGAGCCCTGAATTGATTATTTCATTTGAAAGAAAATGCATTTAAAAATAAAAGCCAGCTACAACCAACACATAAATAATGAAACCACAACACTGCTCAGTGAGCCTTTTGTGGGTTCAGCTTGCAGATTTGGTTCTCCTTGAAATAAAATATATTTTAGCCCTGTTTTCTCTTTATATATGAAATCATGGCAACCATGTTTATTGCATTCTCTTTTTTTCTTTGGTCCTAATTCTTCATTAGGATTCCTCTTCTATACCCTTGCAGTACAGGTCTTTCAAAAATACTACCTAAATCCATTTAAGCAAAGGGTGGGATATTCTGAGCAAGAAATGAGAGGTTAAAAATCACCTTACTGCCTTTATTTAGTATCTGTCACAGACAAGATCTCATGGGAGGTACTATGCTATGAGCATTTCATTTTAATGACGGTCCAAGACAAATACACAAAAAGCGAAGAGTAAGGGAAGAGAGATTTCTTCTTTAAAGAAGAAACATAAGGCTTTACAGGACTAAGCGCCCAGTCAACTTTCCATAGAGGCTGGGGTGGGGGATATGCCTCAGTGAAGGAGGTTTGGCCTGGAACCGAATACAGAGCAGTGGTGCTGGCATAAACACACACACACACACACACACACACACACACACACACACACACATCTTGGCTAAATGGGACAGCTCAAGAGAGCAAACATACATAGTTGCCACGTGGGAACAGAATTTTTCCAAGTTGGCTGGAAATCTGTATGTTTGTTTGTTTTCTCCTAAATGTAAAACCTCAGGTTTTTAACTGCAGGCAACTAATTAAAAAAAAAAAAATTTAACATCATATGGATGAAAGAAAACATCTGTAAACTGGATTCAGCCCATGGATTGCCAGTTTGCAATCTCCACCATGTAACTAAGCCATTAAGGCTTGAGATTTGAACCCATCATTGAACTCTGAACTAACCAGAAGAAAGAGGATTTGTATTGTCTTGAAAGAAAGGGGATATTTCTATAAGGAGAAGGAAAAGAGAGTAAAAAATATACTATGTGGAGGGCAAAGGGTGAATGAAACCCCAAAGCAAAAAAAGGTAAAGGCATGTCCAGGAAACAATGAATGGGTTTGTCTGGTGAGAAGACAAACTCATGTATGGAAGAAGTCAGAGATCAGGCTTGGAAAGCAAACGAAAGACCAGGTGGACAAAAACCCTGAAGTTTAAGCGATGAAGCTTAGGTGTTATCCTATCGGCAATGAAGATCTAGGGACCCAGAGACTGAGGCAATCAAGGAGGTTTTCCAACAAAATTAACCCAATCTATCTGGAAGATAAAGAAATTCCACGGGAAGTGTCTGATCAGAAAGTTACGGCCCTATGTCAGGAGATTCAGCTGGAGGCCAGAGGAATGGAAATCTCATGGATGAGATAAGACCTGCAGCAATGGATGAATCCACAAGACTGATAAACTGTTTCCTCTTAGAAGATGCCAGAGATAACTCTTCTGTTTGGGATCTTCAGTATTAGTAGGTGTCCTAGTGCAAATATCCAGGAAGACATTTGGAGGAGACAGTCCAGGGACACTGATGCATTTTGGAGTGTTTATCCCACAAGGGAATGGTCCAGGAAGAAATTCCCCATGGGAAAGGCTTTAGAGGGGAGCATGAATCTTGGAGGATGAATGCCCAATGTCTATATTTCTTCCAGCGTACTTCAAAACCTTTCTAACTTGAAAAATCCTTGCCCTTGAATTTGTGTGATCAAGTGATCTCAAATATCTACACATTCTATTCTATTCTATTCTATTCTATTCTATTCTATTCTATTCTATTCACATTGTTGTATATATCACTCAATTGACATGTGTACTGAAATCTCTAAATCTCATCTCTTCAACCCAGCTTATATTTTAAGACTAAAAAGGAAAGAGAAAAGAAAAAAAAGAACTGTAGAATAGATACCGCCCTGTCAAGAATGGTTAAGATATAGTCCTATCAAGGGTCTAAGAATTGCTTAAGATTCTTTCCAGTACTGTAAGTAAGAAATACCAGAGTCTTCATCCATAAATTCATTTTATAGCCATAGAAAATGAAGCCCCTTCAATCCAGAATTTATCTGACAGTTACCAGCTGCTTTACTACCCCACCAGAGCTTGGCTTTCTGAAGGCTTCACCCCATGTTAGAAAAATGCCATCATTTTTGATGCCATGCATTAAAAATGCATTCTCCCGAAAGCCTAGAAACAAACTCTAATGTTCATAGTCAATTGACTTTCTACAAAGGGTCCAACATGGTTCAGTAGGGAAAGAATAATGTTTTCAACAGATATTGGGACAAGTGGATAGCTGCATGAAAAATAATGGATTTGGTCACTACCTTGTAGCATAAACAAAAAAATAACTAAAAGTACATTACAGATCTAAATTTAAAATAAAAACTCTAAAACTTTTAGAAGAAAATACAGTGGCAAATCATAGTGCCTTTGAGATTTCTTAGGCATGACCCCAAAAGCAAAAGCAAAAAAAGGGAATTTCAATAAATCAGACAACATTAAAATTAAAAATTTCTGTGCCTCAAAGGGTACCATCAAGAAAGTGAATAGATAACCTGCTGTCTTGGGAGAAATATTTGCAAATCATATGTCTAATAAAGAAAGTACCTCCAGAATGTAAAAAGAAATCCTATAACTCAATAATAATGATAAAAAGATAGCCCCACGAAAATATAGGCAAAGGATTTAAATAGACATTTCCCCAAATAAATAGGCATATGAAAAAAACATTCAGCGTTATTACTCATTAGAGAAATGCAAATTCAAATCATGAGATACTACCTCACACTCACTAGAGTGGCTGTAGTCAAAAGGACAGACAGTAATAAGAGTTACCAAGAATATGGAGAAATTGTAACCTTCACACATTGCTGGTGTAAATGTAAAACAGCATGGTCAGTGTGAAAAACAATTTGGCAGTTCTTCAAAATGTGAAACATAGAGTCTCCACATGACCCAGAAATTCTACTGCTGGGTATTTAACCCAAGAGAAATGAAAACATCCGTCCACACAAAAACTTGTACACAAATGTTCACAGCAGCATTATTCGTAATAGCCCCAAACTGGAAACAGCCCAAATGTCTATTAACTGAAGAACGGTTATCTAAAATGTGGTATATCCATATAACGGAATATTATAAAATACTTACAGCCTTACAACATAGAAAAACCTCAAACACGTCATTCTAGGGAGGTCAGAAAAGATCACAGATTGTATGATCCCATGTCCAGAATAGGCAAGAGACAGGACAGTACAGAGGCAGAAAGTAGGTTAGTGGTTGCCTAGGTCTGGAGTGGGAGTTGAGAGTGTGGAAAGTGACTGCTTATGGGCACTAGATTTCTTCTAGTGAATGATGAAAATGTTCTAAAGTAAGATTATGGCAACAGTTGCCCAACTCTGTATATATACTAAATGTCACCGAACTGTCACCATACATATATCAAATGGGTAACATTTCAAATGTATAAACATTTTCCATGGGATGTTGGTATGTAAATTACATCTCACTAAAGCTATTTAAAATTTTTTTAATGTTTATTTATTTTTGAGAAAGACAGAGACAGAACGCGGGTGGGTTAGGGGCAGAGACAGAGAGGGAGACACAGAATCTGAATCAGGGTCCAGGCTCCGAGCTGTCAGCACAGAGCCCGACGTGGGGCTCGAACTCATGAGCTGTGAGATCATGACCTGAGCCGAAGTCGGATGCTCAACCAACTGAGCCACCCAGGCGCCCCTACATCTCACTAAAGCTATTTAAAGAGTACATCTGCACCATATAGTGCTACTAGCCAAAAAGGGACTTCTATTATTTTTAGTCTTCTTTCTTTAGGTCCCTGAACCAATCCTTCCCTTTGTCAGTAATGCTTTCACTCTGTTCACCACGAACTGACCCCTCTTATCTTTCAGAACAGCTGCCATGTTCCTGTCTCTCAAAACACATGCCTGTTCATGTCTCAGGCACTTGCAGTGATGCTTCCTTCCTGGAAAGCTTTTCTCCCAGATATTTACAAGGCTGCCCCTTTCCCACCATTTTGGTTCAGTACAAAAGCAAAGACTTGGGTATCTTTAGCCCAAGCAGCCCACAGTTACCACCTTCCACCCGTTTTGCTTCATGGCATGCGTCTGTCCCTAAGCTGGCTTCTGTGTTTATTTCCATATTCATAGCTGTGTTTGTTTGTCTGTTTATGGATATACTAGAGCTTATGCTCCCTGAGGGGAGGAGATGGGCCCTCGCTTTCTCCACCACATGAAGTCTGTAATTAAGAATTGCTAGCTACCCAACTTTTAAGACAGGTAGAGCCATCATTAAGATGCTTGGTTCTGCCCTTGTAATCATGTCAGAGTAAGCATTTAAGTTAGGTTTTAAGCTGATGCCTGGAGGCCAGCAACAAGGAAGTCATGGCCAGTTACTGGGAAAGTCAGAGAGGCCTGTCCTGGCAGCACTCCATGAGAAGGTGGATCACACCAGACAGGCCCAAGATGGCAGATACCATGACGGGAAACCCCTGACCAAATTAGGAAGAAAAAGTGGGAAACCCTGCTTCCAAGAAATATCTGCCCTAAGTAGTGAATATTCCACCCCCTGGTTAACAACTGTCAATGAAAGATAAAAACCTAACCCCCTGGGGCGCACATCTCTCTCTCTCTCTCTCTCTCTCTCTCTCTCTCTCTCTCTCTCCTTCTTGGGCTCACCTGCTCTCACATCTGGAGAGTGTACTTTTGCTTTAATAAACTTTTCCATTTGTGTCCCTCGTTCGCTGTGCTGTGTTTGTGCTTGAATTCTTTCTAGTGAGGAGATCAAGAACCTTCGATGACATCTTTGGAACGGGCTGGGTCAAGGCTCTAGGGCCCAGGGTCTCCCCATTTCACCAGGAAACAATAGAGTAAAAAAAGGAAAGCTTTCCTTCCTCCTCTCCAAAACTCTACCCTCATTCACCCCCCAGTTACCCTGAAAAGCAGCAAGGATTTACTCTACAATCTTTTTACACAGAAAGCCTCTCACCAAAAGAATGATTTCAGGAAAATGGATTCCTTTTCACCTGGCTGGCTTGATGACAATATATTTCAGTAAAACTAGAGTCTCAAGCAAGATTGATGAGAGGAGAGAAAAGCAAACAACAGAGGCTAGCCCACACTTCTAAGCAAAGGAAAATCAAACTGGGCTCCAACAATAGGTGTCAGGAAGCCACCCAGTGTTGTGCTGTGTTCCTCCTTTTAGTTTGGAGTCCTCCCGTTAGCGATTACCCAGAGAAAACGATGATGATCACTCTGGGAAACAAAGGAGGAGAATGAAGCATGGCAGATTGTGGAGTTTCTCAAATTTATAGCTGCCTTTGTGCGGGTAGCCACAAAGCATCAAGCCCTTCAATCTTTGAAAAAGAAATACAGAGAGAAAGAGAGGTGGTGGCTGGGTCGGGAGAGGGAGAAAGAAGGGGAAAAAAGAAAAAAATTGTAAACATAAGAGTATATCTTCACCTAACATTCTTCCGGACAATAAGAAAATCAAAAGAAAGGAAATGATAGGAATGAAAGAAATTTTATATAAAAGTAACATATCTATTGATTTCTCTTCTATAAAAAAAAGAAAGAAAACAGGGCTAAAGTTACAAAGACAGAGCCATTCAACTGGTGCTTGATGCCTTTCTAACCTGGGACAGTATTGGCGAACAGCATAGCCAATAGGAAAAACGTCAGCAGCCTCTTCACAAGTTAGCTGTTCCATCATGAAAGACATCACATCCAAGTAACTCAAATCAGGGTCCCCAGAGAGATGAAGACCAAGTTCAGATACAACAAAAAAGCTCATGCTATTGTAACCATGTCTCCGGGCCTGAACGTTTTAAAGACCCAGAGCATATCTGAGCCAACCGCTCAAATATTGAGGACTGGCATTCAGGAAATGTCCTCATGCTCACGCAAGAGGAGACCAGAGATCACGAAGGGATCCTTGCACCTAAGCCTCTTCCTCCCCCACTTCTGCCCTAACCCTGACACATCCCAGATGTTCTGCCAAAAACAAGTTTAGCATCCGCTTATCATAGGCTCTAGCCTTAGCCCTGCAATTACATCCTGCCTTGGCAGGAACCTGAACCTGGCAATCAAGACTCCCTCTGGTCTCTGATTTCTGCATCTTGCTTGTTTGGGGAGGCAGCTGAGCAGGGGCAATGACCACATACAGAAGCAAGGGTGTGCAAGACCTGCATCTGAATCCTGGTTTGAGTTTGGGCAGCTGGCAGTGTGTCCTTGGTGAAACGGTGCCAGGAATCTGTCTTTATGGGGATATGGAGCATCTGGCAGTTCCTGGCACTCCATAGGTGTTGTTCTGTTTATATGAAGTTTTTGAGATTTTTCCTGCGGTAGAAGGGTTTACTCTGCCCAAAGGACAAACTGCAAATGACCAGATGCCCACAGCATGGCAGTGGTGAGGAGCACAGCATTAGGAATCAAATGAGATTTGTGTTTCTGGGAATCCTTTGGTCAAATTCCTCTTTACGATCTGAAAACGCCTTAATACTCAGGATTTACTTAATGACGCTGCATCGGCCGCTTGACACAAAGGGGAAATCCGGAAACTTACTGTTACGCTGGGTTCTAACGTTCTAACCATTTCCAACAAAGGAGAACACAGAGAGGGAACAGCTAATGTTTGTAAAACTTCTCCAGGGAAAATTCTGGGGACTGTTTCTATTAGAGCATGGTGAGGGGCCTGCCCATCTAACTGACCTGCAAGTTTGACTGCACATCACTGCAAGTGATGACTTCTGTCCCAGGGGAGTTAACAAAAGGGTCAGGGCATCTCCTTCCTTGAAAGAGTCACCTGTGTCATTGGGCTTGCTCCGGCCTCTGACCCAGAGAGCTGGGCCAACTCTGGAGCCAGGCCTGCTTAGATGTAGGAGAACAAATTGCTCTGCGCACAGGGCTGTGAGCACTGGGGACCATCCACACTGCTTGGTATAACTAGACGGGAGGAGGGATAAGACCTCTTCTCTTACAGTTGATTACATTTCTTCAGCCTTCAAAGAATCCAAGTAAGACCTAAAGATTCAGGCCATCTCTAATTTGGGCAAGATTTTTATAACAATGGGTTCAAATTCTAGCTCGATAAGATCCCAGCTGGACGGTGCAGAAGGAGTTACTTTTATCCTGTCCCTTGGTTTCTTTATCGATAAAATGGGGATAACAGCAGGATCCACCTATTAATAGAGGATCATACGATGCTGAACATATTGTATAAATGATCAGATACCACACACAGAGTGCCTAACCTCCAGTGATGGCACTTTGTGATGACTAGGGGCTATAGCATACTGGTGCTCTCCCAAAGGAGGACCAGCTGATGTGAAATATATTTAAATTACCTGATGTCCCAATAGCAATTTGGCCTCAAGGCAATTTGCCCAGCATGCTCTAAGATTGAACCCCGTTGCTCAAGCTGATTAAAAAAATATGGAGGGCATGATCAATAAAGCCGTTTAACAAAACATAGACGGACTTGCATCAAATCCTATAGCATAATTCCAACTAGACTCCACATCATTTTAAGAAGAAATATTTTATTTGTTGTTACATGAAGTTACTCTCTGTTATGTTGTTTTGTTTTCTTTTTTCTACTCAGTACACAAAAAAGAAAAGGGAGAAATATGTTCAAGAGGAAAAACAAGGCTTAAGGACTGAGAGGTAAATGCTCTTTGGCAGAAATGAAATCCAGTACAAGATAGTGAGGAAGCAAAACTCATGCTTCTGAACCAATGTGACTAAAGCAGTCTGCTGTAAGGTTTGAATCAAAAATCAAAGGTTATGCATGTAGGAAATCCCTGTTCTTAGACATTTCGTGCTTCAAGTTTCATTTTGCCATGAGCAGGAACACACATACAATTATTAACTCCCAACCTCTTCATTGTCTAAGAGAAACAATTTTTCAAAAACCTGAATTTTTCTTTTCTCTCAAAACGTCATCTATCTTTTGTTTCTTCTGTTTTAAACAACTTCAGACAACATGTTCTTTTAGGGCTTGGACCTACAGTCTCCAGAACTCTAAATTCTCTAAACACTTCTGGATCAAGCCAGACGATCAAAAGACTGAAAACATGTGGCATTTTGACCTCACAGAGTCATTTGTTCTTATTATTATTGTTATTATTTTACATTCTTATTCCCTTGGCTTTTATCAAAGGCTGATACAAGAAGCACCATGGTGACAAAGACATATGTACAAGGGCACGCACTGCAGCAGTTTCCAGTAGGAAAAATTAGAAATATGATATTCTACACGTCCATCAGTAAGGGTACTGGTTAAAGGAATTAGGGCACATCCATATAATAGAATACTATGTGGATATTAAAACAAATGACACAGAGTTATATGTACTGATATGGAATGACTTCTAATATATATTAAATTAAAAAAAAACAAACAAACAAGGTGCAGGGGCACCTGGATGGCTCAGTGTTGAGCGTCTGACTTTGGCTCAGGTCATGATCTATGGTTGGTGAGTTCGAGCCCCGCATCAGGCTCACTGTCGTCAGTGCAGAGTCCACTTTGGATCCTCTGATCCCCTCTCTCTCTGCCCCTCCCCTGCTCAGGGTCTGTCTCTCAGAAAATAAACATTTTAAAATAAACACAGCACAGAAAAATGTATATAGAGTGCTCAAAATTGAAACATACACAGACATACATGCACATACATACATACAAACATGGTCGCACATGCATAGAATATCTCAGACTTGAAATCAATGGCTGTCTCTCAAGAGAATCTCAGAAGCAAAGGTTAAAGTGAGAAATATTTTTTTTCACTAAATACCTTTGTGTGCTTTGCCTCTATTAAAAAATTAAACCCAAAAGGAATGGCCATTAAGTTCATTCTGACCCTGTGTGCGTCACAAAAACCAGCTCTTTAAAATGTTAATTGGTGGGGCACCTGGGTGGCTCAGTTGGTTAGGCATCTGACTTCAGATGGCCTCATGATCTTATGGTTCATGGGTTTGAACCCCGCATCAGGCTCTGGGCTGACAGCTCAGATTCTGTGTCTCCCTCCCTCTCTGCCCCTCCCCTGCTCATGCTCTGTCTGTCTCTCTCTTAAAAATAAATAAAAACATTAAAAAAAAATTTTAAATAAAATGCTAATTGGTGTCCCACAAAAAAGTATTTATCTTCTACCCACCTTGGTGACTCACAATGCACGTGCTATATTCGAGTCTCTGAGAAGGTCGGCAATCTTGTGTCATTTAGTTGAACCTCAAAGTTCTCAAATTTCTTGATCATAGGACTTCCCCATTTTTTTTTTTTTTGAGAGGCATTATCTCTGAACACCTCATCCTGGCAAATATAACATTGCAGCATTTATTTTAAAAGGCTTTGGCCACCAAGGCAGGCACTATCTCTGACAGGAAAGAATTTAGCAAATCAGGTCACCTTTATTTACTCTTAGAAATGAATGCACTTCCTATGCCGAAATCATAGGAAGTCTGTACTGAATTAGAACTTTTTCACACTTGAGCGGCCAAGAGACAGGGAGCAGATGTGCCTCAACTTTCTCATTTTTAGAATGGGCATAACAGCACCTGCTGCGTGGGGCGGGGCTTGTGAGGTGGAGATTAGATAGCCTGTATAAAAATGCCTGTCCTAAGTGACACGTAAGAGAAGTCAAACACTTACTAGTACCTGCTACACTTTCTTCTCTTCTAGGCCAGCAGTTTCATACACGCGTGGGGCTGTTTCCAAGAGGCAGTGGGGTAAAGATGAAGGTAAACCCGACAAGAACATCCGGGAGCCTGGAGGAATGCCGTCAATGGGTCTTTGTACAAAGAACGAAGTATCTTAATCACCTTTGTTGCCTGTGACCAGAAAGGTCAGCGGAGAACGAGACTCCAGGGGTGAAGGCTGTAATAAGCTGTTCTATTCACCATCATTCAATAAAAATGTTTCTGGCTTTGGAAAGATTAAACGCAGCTATAAATGAGGTGGCTCTCTTATCTGCTGCTAGTTGGTTGCTGCAGAGACCATTCTATTTGTAAACATTATCCAGGATTCACGCCGACGAAGGCTTAAGCTTGGTGTTTATTCACCAGCTGCCTTCGCTGCAGGGTCCGTTCACATAATAAGGGAAAACCGTGAGTAGATTTTACCCAGGTGGCCACCCCAAGAGTTTAACAGCTATGCTGGATTAAAAACCACAGTATGTAGAAAACAAACTTTCACTTATCTTCAAATTCTTACAGGATGGGAAAAGTCCGTTGAAATAAGATGATGTGCTTAACGATACTCAGCTGCCTGTGTGCTGTGAAACCTTGGGTCACAATTCCACTGACTTAAGAATTTTCCTGGATTTTAACCACTTTCAAGAGGTTCATAGTGACAGAAAGTTACTTAAAAATAGGACGAAGCGAAACAATTTAAAGAGGCTATCTGCCACTGATGGGTCTCTGTTGATTTTCATTTAATGCCACACTACAGGGAGTTTCTAGTTGAAAATGATAAAGATGGGGAGCACAGTGGCTCAGTCGGTTGGGCATCTGACTTCAGTTCAGGTCATGATCTCACAGCTCGTGAGTTCAGGCCCCACATCGGGCTCTGTGCTGACAGCTCAGAGCCTGGAGCCTGCTTCAGATTCTGTGTCTCCCTCTCTCTCTGCCCCTCTCCTGCTCATGCTCTGTCTCTGTCTCTCAACAATAAATAAATGTTAAAAAAAAAATAAAAAAAAAAGAAAAGGATAAAGATTGATACAAGTAAATACAATTAGCTCCCTTTAGGAATATCACTGCCCACGAGAGTCTCAGGCACCCAAGAGGATAGAATCCACAAGGGATTGTTCTGTAGAGAATTAGGAGTAGCAAATACTTCCAGGTGTCACAGGAACACAAAAGAAAAGCTTTGTAGTTCAAAAGATGAAGAGCAGTGACCCTTCAACGGACAATAGAAGTAATTAATGTGCTCAAATGATGGACTGGATCAGAAGTGTTGGATATTTGAAAGTTTAGAAATTATGTGCATAATCTTTGAACCAGCATTTTCATAGTTACACATGTATTCAAAGGAAATAATTAAGATGTGTACAAAGATTAATTTATAAGATCATCATCCATCATGAAAACAGCCCGAATCACTAACCCATCACTAACAAATGGATGAATAAAATGTGTCCATAATATGGGATATTCAGCAATAAAAAGAAAGGATGGTCTGATAGTGCTACAACATGGGTGAACCTCAAAATCATTATGTTAAGTGAATAAAGCCAGTCTCAAAGTACAACATATTATATGAAGTCATTTGTATGAAATGTCCAGAATTTAGACAAACCTAGAGATACAGGAAGTAGATTAATGGCTGCCTGGGTCGAGGAGGAGTGGAGAGGGGGAGAACTATGATGGGTATAGGTTTCTTTTTGGAGTGACAAAAATACCCTAAAATTAGATTTTGGTGACAGTTACCCAACTCTGAATCCACTGAAAACCATTAAATTGCACACTTTGAGTGGTTGAATATTATGGTATGTAAATTATAGCTGACCCTTGAAAAATGCAGGGGTTGAGGGTGCCAAACTCTCGAGGTTAAAAATCCAAGGACAATTTTTTTAAGTTTATTTATTTATTATGAGACAGATAGAAAGAAAGAGCAAAAGCACGTGAGCAAGGGAGAGGCAGAGAGAGAATCTCAAGCAGGCTCCATGCTGTCATGGGGCTCGAACTCACAGTGAGATCATGACCTGAGCTGAAACCAAGAGTCCAATGCTTATCCTACTGAGCCTCCCAGGTGCCCCTCAAGTACAATTTTTGACTTTCCCAAAACACAACTACTAAAATCCTACTTTTTTTGTTGTTGTTTTTTTTAAATTAATGTTTATTTTTTGAGAGAGAGACAGAGCACAAGCAGGGGGAGGGGCAGACAGACAGGGAGACAATCTGAAGCAGGCTCCAGGCTCTGAGCTGTCAGCACAGAGCCCAATCGATGTAGGGGCTTGAACCCACGAGCCAAAAGATCATGACCTAAGCTGAAGTTGGATGCTTAACCGACTGAGCCACCTAGGCCCCCCTAACAGCCTATGTTTGATTGGAAGGAAGTCTTACCAATAACATAAATAGTTAATTAACACATATTTTGTACGTTATATGAATTATATACTGTATTCTAACATTAAAGCAAGCTACAGAAAAGAAAATATTAAGAAAGTCCTAAGGAAAAGAAAATGCATTTATAGTACTGTATTATAAAACATCCACGTACAAGTGGACCTGTGCAGTTCAAACATGCGTTGATCAAGGGTCAACTGTCTATCCCAATAAAGCTGTTAAAAATATTATTCATCACAGTGTTGCTTAAAATAGAAAAGAAAATTGAAAAAAGAAACCATAAATAACCAACAATAGGGTTGGGTGCATAAATTATTCTGAGCCTATAAGATGTTACATAGCCACTAAAAATAGGTCCACAGAGGGGCGCCTGGGTGGCTCAGTTGGTTAAGTGCCTGACTTCAACTCAGGTCATGATCTCGCGGTCCGTGGGTTCGAGCCCCGCGTCGGGCTCTGGGCTGATGGCTCAGAGCCTGGAGCCTGCTTACGATTCTATGTCTCCCTCTCTCTCTGTCCCTCCCCCGTTCATGCTCTGTCTCTCTCTGTCTCAAAAATAAATAAACGTTTAAAAAAAATTAAAAAAAAAATAGGTCCACAGAAGAATGTACAATGATTCAATTACGTAAAATATGTCTATGTATATGGAGTCTTTATGAAAAGGTCTAAAAATATGCCAACATATTTCTTACAGTGATCTTATATGAATCTGTAGGATTAAGGATGAATTTTTTCCTCTTTGCCGATTTAAACACAATGACCATGACTTTCACAGCAATAATCACATGTAATATTTTACTGAGTACTCATGATGTGCCAGGCAGGGCCTGGGCTAAGTGACCGGATGTACGGCATTTACTCCTCCAACAGCCCTATAAAGCAGGCACTATTAACTGCTATTAGTTCACAGATGAGGCCAGTAAGGTTGCAGGAGGTGAGTTTACTCAAGGTAGCACAGTCCGCTAGGTAGCAAATACTAAGTCTTAATTGCTGGTCTCCAAGGTGGAGAGCATACACCCCCAACAACGTGTGCAAGGTCGGGTACAGAAATACTCATTAAACTTCTGCTTATATACTTCTGTCTCACCCTTAAAGCTTGTGTTTGGGACATGTTTTCTACTGCAACATAACCCATTTGCTTACTTTGCGTCAGGCACATTTCTAAGGGCTTTGTAGATGCTCAGGTAATGCTCACAGCAACCTGAGCTACAGAACCCAAGCTCTTACCTGCCATGCAACTGTGCACAACAAGCAATTTACAAGTAAATATGCAAATTGTGGTTTGCTGGAAGTTTTAAAAAAGTTTTTAACATTTACTTATTATTGAAAGAGTGAGAGCATAAGCAGGGGAGGGGGAGAGAAAGAAGGAGACACAGAATCTGAAGCAGGCTCCAGGCTCTGAGCAGTCTGCACAGAGCCCGACGCGGGGCTCGAACCCACAAATCATGAGACCATGACCTGGGCCGAAGTCAGACACTTAACTGACTGAGCCACTCAGGTGCCCCAAGGAATTTGTTTTCTTTTTTTAAATTAGAAGATACATAACCAAAAATATAACTGTGTCTTACACATACATTTGCAAATAATAAGAGAAGATACAAAGTTGGACTTCCTTTTTGGGAGGAGGTGTGCCTGATTACATGCGTGCATGTGTTTAAAGACAGTGCCAATCTTATGATTTGGAGTGAAGAATGACATTTCCTCTCTTGCTAGTGGGTCTTCGTTTGCTCCTTATGATCCATCCGCCTCCATTTCCTGGCAGACAGACAGGAGATGACAGGAGGGTGTGGGTAATTCTTTCTTGTTCCCTCCCACCTCTGGGCTACTTCCCTTGCAGTGACTGCTCCCTCAGGGACTCCATCCCCTACTGGGGGCTCCTGCTCGATGGTTTCTGGTCCCACCTGGCTCAGGTAACCACAGTTCTGCCCTTGGCCCCTTTTCGCCCTGGGGTTGGTGACAGCTTACCCTGCTGCTAGCCTGGCACCTCAACCCTATTTGTTTCCTTAGTCCTGCCCACACACCTGAGAGTAATTCCTTCATTAATTTTCTTACATTTGAACCATCAGAGGAGAATCTTGTTTCCTGCCAGGATCCTGACTGATTGACACTCTCCTCTAGGCCCAAACAAGAGACTTTACAAAATTTGAAGGGGTAAAGCTGACCTACTCAGTGTCAGAGTTCAGAATTCCATCCTCAGTGAGAATATATCCCAAGGACCTTCCCTGCGTCTCCAACCAAGAAATTGATCATTGTTAAGCACAGATGAAGTTATAAAAAAATATTTTCATAAAGCTTGATGCGAACTCTGCCAGGAACACATGTGTGATTTCGACCACATGCCTGACCTTAGTCTCTTGTCTAAAGCCAACTCCGGAGCAGCCTGAGGACAGCTCGCCCCACCTCGCTCTCTGTCCAAACCACAGTGGTGACCCAGCTCCACCGCAGCACTGAGCGCTGGGGCCTGGCCTCTGACTGCAGAAAGCAAGGAGACAGACAAAGGGTCCAGACTGTCATTCTCTGGGCTCTAGGGACTGTCAGATGCCCCTGAACACAGTCCAGATTCCCTTCTGGAAGCCAATCTGTCAACACATGCTACCAAGCATGTATGCAAAGTCTTCTTGGGCAAGTCATGACACCAGATCCAGGAAGTAGACGGCAAACGAAAGTGAGCACTGGGCCGCAAGAAGGCCAGTCAGGCCAATACTGTCAACCTCTTTGTCTTCCTTTAGAGCTAAGGAATTGGACACTAAGGCAGACCCTATCAGTGGCAGAGGGAGTGCTCCACAGCTATTACTAACCTAGTCAGAGGGCTTGGAGCAGACATCTGGAGCAGGCAAACCTGAATTTAAATGCACCCTATAAATATCAATCTCTCTTTCTTCCTGCTTCCTGGAGATAGAATAATAAGATAACACTTCAAAAGGAAGAATTCCTCACCAGAACAGGCAATTAGATACTTGCCTTTCAAAAGAGATTGCTGGAATGTTAAGGAGGTCTGGGTTGAATCCTCAGTATAGGGCTTCATGATTTAATCGCTTTGATCAAAAACCCAGAAGTTGCCCTTGTTTCTTTGTTTGTTTGTTTGTTTTTAATCTCCTGTATGTAGTTCACCAGCAAGCCCTGTCAGCTCACATCCAAGAGATATAGAAAATTCACCCATTTCTCTATTATCTCTCTTCTAAAATGAGGGCCCAAATGACCAGACTTTCCTTCTACTCTGGGGTACCTACCTTACTCACCTGCCACTCAGGAACTAGAAGGATCTTCTTAACGCCTACTCAGATCACGTGACTTTTCTGCTTTAAAACCCTCCAGTGGCGTCCGTTGCACTTAGAATAAAATCCAAGCTCTTCACTGGGGCTCTAAAGAGCCTCTAATCTCTTGCCCCCCCAAGGAGACTCCTCTTTCCTAGGCTCAGACATTCCAGCCACATGGCTTTCTCTTTCCTGTTGTAAAGTGTGCCAAGCCGTTTCCTGCCTCGGGGCATTTGCACTTGCTGTTTCCCCCACCCCAAATGCTTTCTGCCCCCCAAATTCTTTGTCATCAATCCTGTCTCAGCTCAAATATCTTCCCTTCACAAAGGACTTCTTGAACAAGCAGCTTTTCTAATGTGCCTTACCACATTCCTCACCCTGTTTTATTCTTCATGTTATAAATATGTATATATACTATATTAGTTGTTTTTGCTTTGTTATCTTCCCAAATAGAGCATAAGCCCTGTGAGGACCAGAAATGTATTATATTGTTTACTTGAAACAGTCATAGCATTCAGTAAATACTCAATAAATATTTGTCAAAGGAACAAGTTGTGGGTATAAATATAAGCATTGAACAATAATGAGTCCCCAAGAGTCCATAAACAAGTTAGTTAATATTTGTTAAGTCTGTTTTCTAATTCACAAGTGATACTAACAAGTGCCTAGCGTTTACTCTTTTAACTCTTACAAGAGTTACAAGTTATATATTGTAGAGTTATAAGTTATATAACTTACATGAGTCTACGTGTATGCTTTTATAACCAAGCTTTAACTATAGTATAGTCTGAGAAACTATAAACACTGAGCCAGCTGAAGTCATAAAAGTTTCTCTTCATTAAATTGCAAAGCTAATTCCTTGAAGAGCATGCTGTTATGTGACATCCCTCAGGCTTTGCAAACAGCTCTGACAAGAAAAGAGCACAGAGCTTTTTCAGGGGTGGGATGGGATGGAGAATATTACAGGACCACACAACAGCTTGACTTCACAGTTAGACCCGGGGCTGGAATATTCAAATTGCATCCTCAAGTGGTACATTACAATCCGGGTGCTTGTGTTGACTTTGGCCATGGACTATGCAACAAACACATTATACTCTAATCTTGAAACACGAGGCTGCCAGAGACATTTTATCACACCCCATTTAACTCTGCCCTAATTTTGCTTATGCTGGGGCATATACTTCATATTGTTTTTCATGGTGCATTTATCAGGTTCTAGAGGCCAGGGAGGGAAGTTTAAACCCCAGACGTTATTCTCGACCTCGCTTCCCTCTTCCTTCTCATTCAATTCTTCACCAAGTTCAATGCAGTTTACCTCCTGAAGGTTTCTGATATCAGTCCACTTCTGTCTCCATGATCACCTACCTTCCTGGTCTGGGCCATCCACAGTTCTTGCTGGGGACCTCTGTGGCGGCCCCCTAACCGGTTCTCTGCCTTCATTGTCACATCTCCATTTGGACATTGAAACCAGACTACTCACTTGAAACACAAATCTGGCCATGTCATATCTCTGACACCATCAGACAGGATGGCATGCCCTTTGATAAACATCTTCACAGTTCTTCTCACTTTCCTTCCTTGTGATTATCCTCACCTGACTTCACATTTATGTGATGACTTCATCACCTCTGTTACTTCTTAGACTTTAAGTTCCATGAGGTCGCAGATACTGCCTGACCTCACTTGCTATTGTATCCCCAAGTGTCAGGCACAGTGCCTGGCACCATTGCAGGTGCTCCATAAGTATTTGCTGATGAATAACAGAATGAATGAGTCTCTATATTCTTAGCCTCTGACTCAATACCTGAACACAGAGAGAGCAATATTTGCTGAAATAATTAATTAAGTAATTAAATACATTTACTCTGACACTGGAACTAGCCACAATTCCTAAATAGGTCCTAAGCTCAGTTTCTCCTTTCCTCATAAGGTCTCATGTTCTGGACCTTTCTATGTCAAACACACACACACACACACACACACACACACACCCACACACTTCAACCAAATCACTCAAAAGACCTACTCTTCATTACCCAGAGATATTTGCCCTAAGAATTACTGCTGTCATAAAACTCCTCATCCTCTTTTACAAGAACATTAAAGGAGTTCAACCAATGTAATCTTTACACTCTAGCAAAACAAAGTTGCCAAATACCACTAGTAAATGAAGAATGTTCAAGGGCCCCCACTAGATTCTGGTGTCCTCAGTTCTCATTTAAGGACCAACTCTACAGTTGTTTCATTTAAATTCAGAGCACAAAGACATTCAGGGGATAAATGGCTATCCCACTTCACAGGATATTACCTCAACTCCCATCCAACGTTCTCTAAAGCATTCTCCCCACTTAAGATTTCCTGGAATGGCATGGCTGCAAGTTTAAAAGTAATGTCTTGGGGGCCTCCCCAGAATGCCATCTGTTAAGGAGTGGTGTTTAATACTGGTTAATAAGTTTACCTTGGACCCCACCAAGGGAATCATCAAAAAGAAGCGCCTGGGTGGCTCAGCGGGTTAAGCCTCTGGCTCTTGATTTTGACTCAGGTCATGATCTCCTGGTTCGTGAGTTCAAGCCGTGTTTTGGGCTCTGTGCTGACAGTGCAAATCCTGCTTGGGATTCTCTCTCTCCTCTTTGCCCTTCCCCAGCTTGCTCTCTCTCTCTCTTTCTCTCTCTCTCTCTCAAAATAAATAAATAAGCTTAGAAAAAAAGCATTCATCGGGGGCCCTGTCTTCTACAATGAATGATGAGAATAAGAGTTACTATTTACTCAGTGTTTTACTATGTACTCCGCACTGTGTTTAGCTCTGTATGTGCAAAAATCCTATGAGAAGATATTATTATTTTAAGGTGGACATTTAGTCTCAGAATAGTTCAGGAACTTACTAGCTTTTTTTATGTGTTATTTATTTAAGTAATCTCTACATGCATTGTGGGCCTTGAACTCACAACCCTGAGATCAAGAGTCACACACTCTTCCAACTGAGCCAGCCAGGTGCCCAAGAACTTACCAGTTATTAAATCACAGAGCTAAAGCCCATGTTCTTGATTACCACTGCATATAATAGGGCTATGAACACCAAAAGGAGACACACACACACACACACACAGAGACAGAGAGAGAGAGACAGAGAGAGAGAGAGAGAGTCATCGCAAATTCTTTTTTCATAACTTGCAGGATATAAATGACAACATTATAGGTGCTCTAGATTTTTATTCAGTTATAAACTTTGGCAAGCATTTAAAAAATAGTAAGTATATTAGTCAGCTTTTATTAGGTTATGTTTCAGTAACAACAAATCCAAAATATCAGTGGTTTACAATAAAATAAATGTATTTCCTGTTCATGTTACTTGTCCGCCATGGGTCAGCTCAGGCTCTGCTCCAAATATCTTCTCTGTTCTAGGTATCATCCTGGGATTTGATGGCCACTTGGCAGAGAAAAAAAAGGGGGGGGGGGAATGGCAAACCCTTGTGACAGCCCTTAAGTCTTCTGAATGGACATGACACCCGTCATTTCTCCCCACATCCTACTAACCAAAGCAAGTGGCATGGCCACACTTGACATCGATGAGTTAGAGAAGTATTCTCCTTTCACAAGATAGGCAATGCCAGTTTCATGGAAATAACTGAGGAGCAAGTTCATTACTGGGAAAGGAGCCCAATAATCAGTAGTAATAATATAATTTACCAAAATAAATGAAGATGGAAGCTCCTAAGGGTCAGATATAATTAACACATCCCACCCATGCTACTTGAAAGTAGATAGAAATAAACAACAGAAAAACTCAACCCAAATTGGCTTAAGCAAAAAGGGAGACTTACTGGCTTGGGTTAGTGAAAGTGCCATTGACTTAGAGGTGGGGTTTGATACCCTGGCCCAGACACTCAAATGAAATGATGTCGTTAGAACCTAATCTATCTGTCCTCTCTACCCCCTCTCATTTTCCTCATCTTTACCTATGCTTTTCTTTGTGCTGGCTTCATCCTTAAGTAAGCAAGCTGCCCGCGGCTCACGGCTGATAGCCTTAGAGCTCCAAACCAACAAAAAGAAACCTGTCCTCTTCTGACAGATCCTGAACAGGTCCCAAGATTGGCCCTAATTGGACCAACTTGGGTACCAATCAGTCAACATGGCCAGAGGGTTCAGTGTTTTATTATCTATCCCTGGGTCACTCCTAGAGCAGATATGGGCCCCAGTGAAGCCCCTCACACTGAGAGTAGTATTGCCTCTTTTTTTCTAAATTTCCTGAAATAACAAAATCCCTGAGGAGTGTCAATATTATCTGATTTCAAAACATTCACAGTGACTTGCATAGTCAAACAGATTCAAGAGATTGGCATTTTTACAATATTTACTAAAGCTGCCATCTGTAACAATTTTTCTTCTCTTGCCTCACAAATCCAACTTGTCTTCATTACAAACAATAACGAATAAGATGATGTGAAAGATTAACTTAACATTTACTGACTAAAACAGAGGAAATACTAAATAAAACAAATTTTGAGTTGAAACCTAACCTAACCTACTTAGAAAGGTCAGACCCAAATATCTGCCATCCGGGATACGAAGCAAATACTCATATTCCATTACCATGACAGAAAAAATCACTGCACACTAATCTGGGAGATTTTAATTAGGGAAATCTGTGCTGTGAATTACTGGTAAATTTTAAGCAAAACAGTGGTCCACAATTTAATATTTCTACCTGGGCAGACGGTAATATGATATCTGTCCATTGCATAAACTAAATAATTACAATGTCTTTAGCACATTTCTCCTCTTTTGTTATTTACAGCAACACTAGCTACTGTCACCAAGAGACCCCAAGTTTCAATGGTTGATGGTTTAAGACAAGAAAGCTCTATTCTTGGGGCGCCTGGGTGGCGCAGTCGGTTAAGCGTCCGACTTCAGCCAGGTCATGATCTCGCAGTCCGTGAGTTCGAGCCCCGCGTCAGGCTCTGGGCTGATGGCTCAGAGCCTGGAGCCTGTTTCTGATTCTGTGTCTCCCTCTCTCTCTGCCCCTCCCCCGTTCATGCTCTGTCTCTCTCTGTCCCAAAAATAAATAAACGTTGAAGAAAGCTCTATTCTTCATTAAGGTAACTCTCCACAGTGGGTGTTCCAGACTGACAGGCAGCTCCCCTTTGCTGCAGTAATTCTGGCACTCAACCTGAATCTGGTCTCTTAGCCTGTGGCTCTCCAACCACTAGGAAAGGGTTTTCTTAACCTTGACAAAATTTGAACCAGACAAAGCTTTGTTAGGAGAGGATGTCTTGTGCATTGTAGAATGTTCAGCAGCATCCCTGGCCTTGACTTACTGGATTCCAGGAACTCCTCAACCCAAGTTGTGACAACCAAAAATGTCCTCAGACTACCAAATGCTCACTTGTGGGGTGGGAGGGCAAAAAGGTCCCCTAGTTAGGAACCAACGGTCTAAAACTAGGCCTGTAATTGGTTTTGTTAAGATTACCAGGTGATTCCCCCAAAGGCAAGGGAATTAAAAGCAAAAAAGAACGATTGGGACCTCATGAAGATAAAAAGCTTCTGCACTGCAAAGGAAACAATCAACAAAACTAAAAGCCAACCAACGGAATGGGAAAAGGTTGGCAAATGACATATCAGACAAAGGGCTAGTATCCAAAATCTATAAAGAGCTCACCAAACTCCACACCCAAAAAACAAATAATCCATTGAAGAAATGGGCAGAAAACATGAATAGACATTTCTCTAAAGAAGACATCCGGATGGCCAACAGGCACATGAAAAGATGCTCAACGTTGCTCCTCATCAGGGAAATGCAAATCAAAACCACACTCAGATACCACCTCACGCCAGTCAGAGTGGCTGAAATGAACAAATCAGGAGACTATAGATGCTGGCGAGGATGTGGAGAAACGGGAACCCTCTTGCGCTGTTGGTGGGAATGCAAACTGGTACAGCCTCTCTGGAAAACAGTGTGGAGGTTTCTCAAAAAATTAAAAATAGACCTACCCTATGACCCAGCAATAGCACTGCTAGGAATTGACCCAAGGGAGACAGGAGTGCTGATGCATAGGGGCACTTGTACCCCAATGTTTATAGCAGCACTCTCAACAATAGCCAAATTATGGAAAGAGCCTAAATGTCCATCAACTGATGGACTGGTGAAATTGTGGTTTATATACACAGTGGAATACTACGTGGCAATGAGAAAGAATGAAATATGGCCTTTTGTAGCAACATGGATGGAACTGGAGAGTGTTATCCTAAGCGAAATAAGTCATACAGAGAAAGACAGATACCATATGTTTTCACTCTTATGTGGATCCTGAGAAACTTAACAGAAGACCATGGGGGAGGGGAAGGGAAAAAAAAAAAGGTTAGAGAGGGAGGGAGCCAAACATAAGAGACTCTTAAAAACTGAGAACAAATTGAGGGTTGATGGGGGGGTAGGAGGGAAGGGTGGGTGGGTGATGGGTATTGAGGAGGGCACCTGTTGGGATGAGCACTGGGTGTTGTATGGAAGCCAATTTGACAATAAATTTCATACTTAAAAAAAAGATTACCAGGTGATTCCAATGTGTACTGAGGATTGAGAACCAATGTCCACATCATTAACTACATCCTAAAGAAATCCCAGAGAAAACCCAAGCAATTCTTCAGAGCCTTGGCTTTTATACAGCATTTCTACTCACCCGACACGAGCAACGCCCAGTCACAGGTATGTCCTCCCACCTCCCCACCCCAACGTAGGGGGGATAAGTGCTAGGGAACACAGTCCATGGCTGGGCAGCCACTTCCTAGCACCAACTGTATGGAAGGGGATTTGCAAATTTTAGTAGACAGAGTCATCTCTGCCTCATCTCTCAATTTCCCCCCTTTTGATAGAAGTTGCTTCCCCTCACATGGACAGTATCTCTGTCAAGGGCTGAACTAATGACAGGTCTTCCTAGAGAAGTGGTCTTTAAGCAGAACTGGTGTACCAAATCATTTTCTCCCCTCTGGCATCAGAGCTGTTATGTTATGAGCCAGAGTTGCTGCTCACCAATTACAACAGAGTACCTTTTAGGTACCAGGCATTATGCTAAGGGTTTTACATTTGTTTACCTATTTCACACTTGCAATAACCTATGATAGGTGCTATTAAGTATGCACATTTTACAAGTAAAGAATTTGTCTAAGGTCAAGGGCACAGATGAGGGGCATACCTGGACTGTGGGACTACCCAAGTTATGCTCTTGACCATCAAGGCTACACTGATCTCTATAGGGAAAGCCCACCTACAACAGAGGAGACTGAAGCCACACAGACAGCAGTACAGGCAGAGAAAGCAGAAACCCTAGGGCTGGCTCTGCTCCTGCCTTTACACGGTGTGTTTGTGCGAACCAGTAGATTCCTCTTTCCCCTTAAGGTACTTTGAATGATCTTTCTGTTATTTACAACCAAAGTCTTTATTGCTCTATCATGTGAAAGCATTAACCCATATGGGTTCTCCGTTTCTGGAAACTAAACATTCTAGGATCATAGGACACTCAGGACGAAAGGTGGTACTGGGAGCTCTTCTCCCTATAGCCAAGGGTGCTGATCTTAGCCCCTCAGTTACTGGCAAAATGGCATCCTCAGTGGGGGTGAATTTATTAGGCAACTCAACACCAACCAACACTACTGCTGCTGTGAGCTTGACCTGGGCTTCAGAGATTGTTCTGCATGGATGGTGAGGCTGAGTCTATACCTTGCAACCATTTCTGGAAATTTAAAATCCTAAACCTGCTTTGGATGCCTAGAGGGTTTCTTAGCGCCTTAATCTCAGTTGGGCCTTTCTCTCCTCATTCCCTTTTTACCACCATAGGAACTGAGCCTTGAGCTACTATGGATTTAGTTCTATCATCTGTTGGCTTACTTGTGGCAAGACTGCACACCTCTACGTGGGAACACAGATTGTTCCTTGCTTTCCTATTTTTATCCATCACTAGGCATCCCTGATGTGCACAGCTTGTTCAGATTACCAGTCATGCCTGATTAGTATCCATAAAACTGGTTATTTTCTGTCTTACTGAATTTCCTTGCAGGGCTGGGTCTAGTGCCCATGCATCCTCAGCCTAGTGACCACATCTATTCCTAAACCTTGGCCCCACCCAATGTAAACCACTTTGCTGTGGCTAACCATCTGTGGTGAACCAAGATCACCGACAATTTCATTCAACAAATACTTATTGCATCACTACGATGGTACTAAGTGCTGGGGGTACCAAGGTGAATAAGATATGTCGCATGATGATAAGATGTATCACACTCTTTGCCTTATCCCCTCAATAATTTTTATGAGGACCAGTTATGTGCCTGTCCGTGGCTAGTGTTGCTAATTACAACCATGAGCAAGATACACACAGTCCCTGCCTTCATGAAGCTTAAAAGTTAAGAGGAAGGGAGGGAGGGAGATAGAGAGACAGAGACAGATTATAAACAAGTAAATGCACAACAAAAACTAATTACAGAGACTGTTACAAGTACTACAAAAGGGAACAGAGTGACTATTGGAAAATAGGATAAAAAAAAAAAAAGAGATCCACTTGGACACAGTGGTCAAACTTCTAAGACCTTAAAATGTTTCCCTATCGTGTACTAATCTTCCATTACAGTGCTTAGAAATTTTCAAATGGCAGCCCGTCATGGTCTAAACGCAGCTTTTTGTGTGTGTTGTTTGGCCAACATAATATTTTTTTAAAAAATAATTCAAGGGGCGCCTGGGTGGCGCAGTCGGTTAAGCGTCCGACTTCAGCCAGGTCACGATCTCGCGGTCCGTGAGTTCGAGCCCCGCGTCGGGCTCTGGGCTGATGGCTCAGAGCCTGGAGCCTGCTTCCGATTCTGTGTCTCCCTCTCTCTCTGCCCCTCCCCCGTTCATGCTCTGTCTCTCTCTGTCCCAAAAATAAATAAACGTTGAAAAAAAAAAAATTTAAAAAAAAAAAAATAAAAAAAAAAAAATAATTCAAGTGAGCATAGCTCTCCAGCTTGCTCCAGGCCCCCTCCCTCCCCATTGCTTCTACTGAGCTTTGATTGTACACTTATGCAATCCGCCTGGTTCGCCCTTACCAGCATTTCAATTTTGTAACTCTTGACTCAATCCTCAAAATACTTGAGGCAATAGATGAGATCCTCTCCCTCTCAATTTGATAAATACACAAGTGTGTATGAAAGAAAGCACATCGTTGGCTGCTTGCAAGGTAGAAGAATGTAAGTCTGCCAACTCTTCAAGTAATAGCTCTTGCCTCAATAATGACTTCAGCCACTCACTCGAGAATCCTAAGGGAGCATCTGAGACTGAGATACAGAGGTGGGTATTCAGACTGGAAGCACTCATACATGAAACATAGGATTTATGTCCCATTTAAAAGACCAAGAGCACTAAAATGTAGCTGGGAATATTTAACAGCCATAAAGCAGTGAAGGCCTACCTAGAAAGCCTGTGAGTAACTAAGCAGACACACAAGACATTACGGACATGCTAGGTTAGGTCGCCAAGCATCAGAGTTTGTAAAAAAAACATGACGGCTTAAATGGGGGCACTCAGAGTAATTATGCTTGGGCCTTTGCTTTATGAAACCCTGAAATTACCAGTCAGATAAATTAGGAGAGCAGTTCCTTGACAAAACAGTTTCTTCCAGGAAAACAGAAGGCCAGACCATGTATTTATTCATATAGCAAGGTCCCTGAATCGCTTCAAATATGTATGTTTGTATGGGATTTATCTCATGTTTTGTTCCAGAAGAATTTACAAATAGCCTGTAATAATCCATAAAATACAGCTAGGAGATGTAAAATAAAGGACTTCTTACCTCTCAAATCAGAGAGAACTTGGCCAGGTTAGAATGTCAGTGTTTTTCTTAGCTAATATTAATACCTCCCAAGTTCTCCATTTCCACTGTATAAAAAGAGTAGAATAATTTTACATACTGCAAGGAGTGGTTGAGGGATTAAATTACACAATCTCCATAAAGCATGCAGTACACTGATCATATTTTTGTTATTAGATTAGAACTCCTAAAAAATGAGATAGATCATATCATAACGTAGAAGGACAGTATCAGAAGCCATGGCCAAATGAGGATCAGAAATGGAGTCAGTTCAGGGGCATGTGTGTGGCTTAGTCAGTTGAGCATCCGACTCTGAATTTTGGCTCAGGTCATAATCTCACGGTCGTGGGATCAAGCCCTGTATCAGGCTCTGTGCTAACAGTATGGGGCATGCTTGCGATTCTCTCTCTCTCTCTCTCTCTCTCTCTCTCTCTCTCTCTGTCACTCTGCCCCTCCCCTGCTCATGAGCAAGCACACATTCTCTCTCTCTCTCTCTCTCTCTCTCTCTCTCTCTCTCTCAAAAAGAAAAAGAAAAGAAAAAGAAAGAAAGAAATGAAGTCAGTCCAGAAGTCTCTATACAAAATGTTAAGCAGTTTCTCCCTGGTGGTGGAGTTACAGTTGTTTCATTTTATTCTCCCCCTTGATCCTGAATTGCTTTAATATTACTTTTAGCATCAGATAAAACAGTAAAGCAGTTTCCATTTGGGGTGAAGAAATTTAGAGGAAGTTCAGATGTATCTGAAACCGTAAATCAAGGGCAAAACTGGATCCTACTCTCAAACACTTGATTTCATGCATCCTCTGAGGAGATAAGCCCAGCACCATGGGCACACTTGTAAATTATAGGTCTAAATTTACATATCCAGGACTACAGGACTAGTGAGCTCAAAGCTGCAGCAGGAAAGCCAAAGGTGTTGATGACCACAGCAGGCAGACTCACATGTGGTGATGCCACATGGGGCCCTAAACTCCCACACATTATACTATAAGTAAAGCACTTTCCAGGCCACCCACATTTATACTAACAGTTAAAATATAGGGGAAATCAAGAATGTTCATGCATAACTGTCATAGTGCCCAGATTTCATGCCTGCCCTTTGCTGACATTTGCTCTTTGCCTAACTTCAAAGCAGTGAGCCTGGGAGAATCATCTACATTTTTATAGTTGACCAATAAATCTGACCTTCTTTTTCTCATGTAGACCAATAAAGCATTTATTTACATGTGGAATCATTTATAAATAGAGTATTTTATTAAACTCATAAAGATATCTCAGAACACACACCATCTTTCCAGGAACAATGAATAAATTTTCAGGTTTAAGATTTGCTTGGGATTAGCTCTTTCTACCACTTGACCTGATCAACTGCCATAAGGCCATTTATTTCATTAAATTTCATCGAATAGAGATTTTCAGGCTCATGCTCTCAGAGTTATACCGCCATAATTACAGATTATATGTATTTTGATATTCATTATTTCCCCCTAGGGCACTTTCCCCTTTAAACCAGGTCGAAGAAAATTTTAAGACTGAATTAAAATCTTTTTAAAATTTAAAAGAATTTTAAATTAATTTTTAAAAGTGTGCTAGTGGCTTTTGTCTCTAAAATGTGCCAGACACTCGCTAGGCCCTGGGGGTATCACGCAAAACACACACAGTCCTTTACCTCATGGAGTGGATAGTGCAGGGAGAATGTGCATGTATGGTCACACAAGCCTGTGTAACCACAGGCAGGGCGCTCAGAGACCATATATAGTGGCCATGACAATGCACCGCATGCATCTCTGACTGCAGGGAGCGTAGCTCACTGACAGTCCTGGCGGCTGCTCCTCCAGATCCTTTGGCCAATGGCTGACGTGGTGGGCGAATTCTGTGCCTCCAATAGGCAGCTTGTGCTTGAGGACACTCTATTGGCCTCCCTGAAGTGTTCTTGGAGCTGTGCAGAGTTTGAGACCCTTCCCACTTCTCCTTCATCTTTCACAGAAGCCGACCTGCATCACCGTCTGAAGGCTCTCTCCATCTATTTCTGCTTCTCCAGCTCCTCCTGCCTCCTCCCCTAAAAAATCCCTTGCACATCTAATCGCTTTTTGACATCTGCTTCTCAGAGGATCTGAACTAATACAGCATATGAGAGAGGAACACGCCAATTTTTAGAAGTCAGGGAAGACTTCTGCAGGAGGTGCTAACCGAGATATGACTGTAAGTAGAATGCACTGAAGCCAAGAGGAAGAGAAGAGCATTCCAGATATGTATTAGCATGTGCAAAGGTCCTCCAGTTACAGGAAAGAGTGTGTCCAGATGGAAACAAAAGAAGAGAGGAAGAAAAGAACATTAGGTGCTTTGCCTAGAATAGAAAGCAGAGAGACAGAGAGAGAATGAGAAGAAGAAGAAGGTACAGAAGTGGACAAGGACCAGATAAAGAGAGAAAAATAAAAATATCCATTCCTGTTCTCCATAGTGAGGTCAATATGGTGCTAGAGTTAAGAAGAAATACGCTGTGTAGGTCAGGGCCCCATTTAATTTTTCATAAGAATTCATTTACTCATTTAGTTTTAATGTCTTACTAAGGAAGGCCAACAAAGAACAAAGCCAACTCTGCATAATTCCTCAGGTTATTGTAACACTTTTGGTAAAGTTAAAGCATTAATATGGTACAGGCCAAGGTGCTATCACAAAAGACTACAAAATACAATTTAATTGAGACAAACATGTGTTTCTCTTTTATATAATGGTCTACACAGAAGCAGGTTGTCTAAGGCAGGTAAAGAGCTCTGTTCTTTTTTTTTTTTAATATAATTTATTGTCAAATTGGCTTCCATACAACACCCAGTGCTCAACCCAACAAGTGCCCTCCTCAATGCCCATCACCCACTTTTCCCTCTCCTCCACCCCCATCAACCCTAAGTTTGTTCTCTGTATTTAAGAGTCTAAAGAGTTCTTTTCTGTTGGATCACACTGGGACGCATGATGGTGGGTTGGTGCTGCCATCTTTCACAATGGTTTCCAACATGGCAGCTCCAGATGTTGCAATTTCCCCAATTCTCATCATTGGGAATGGAGGGAGGAGAAAATAAAGCATCCTATAGGCCCAAATTTGGAGAATGGACACAGCTGCCTACAAAGTAGGCTGGGGAAATTAGTCTCTAGTTGGAAACCCACATGCCCATAAAACTTGGAGGAGTGTTCTATTATTAAAAGAACAAAAGTTAAACAATGGGTCAAAGAAGAAATCAAAAGGGAAGTTAAGAAAATACCTTGAGGGGCGCCTGAATGGCTCAGTCGGTCAAGCGTCCAACTCTTGACTTCAGCTCGGGTCATGGTCTCACAGGTTCATGATATTGAGCCCTGTGTCAGGCTCTGTGCTGAGTGTGGAGCCTGGTTGGGAATTCTCTTTCTCTCCCCCTCTCTGTCACTCCCCCTTCAAAATAAACTTAAAAAAAAAAACAAAAAACAAAAAAAAAAACCTTGAGACATATAAAAACAAAAACTCAACGTACCAAACTTCTGGGATGCACTGAAGGCAGTGCTAAGAGAGTATGTATTTGTAAAGACATATTTACAAATGAAGAAAGATTTCAAAACAACAACCTAACTTTATATCTCAAGGAATAGAAAAAGAACAAATTAAACCCAAAATTAAAGCAAAGAAGGGGAACAAATAAAGACTACAGCAGATATAACTAAATAAAAAAACAATAGAAAAAAAATCAATGAAACTAAGAGCTAGTTTTTTTAAAAGATCAACAGAATTGACAAACTTTTAGTAACACTAAGAAACAAAAGGGATAAGACTCAAATAACTAAAATCAGAAATGCAAGAGGAGACATTACAACCAATGCCACAGAAATAGAAAGGATTATAAGAGATTACTATGAACAATTATATGCCAACAAACTGGATGACCTATAAGAAATAGATGAACCCTAGAAATACACAACCTACCAAGACTGAATCATGAAGAAATAGAAAATCTGAACAGACCAATAAATAGTAAGAAGAATTAATTAGTAATCAAAAATCTCCCAAAAAGAAGAGCCCAGGACCAGATGGCTTCAATGTAGAGAATACTGCCAAACATTTAAATAAGAATTAACACCAATCTTCCCCCAAACTCTTCCAAAAAACTGAAGAGGAGGGAACATTTCCAAATTCATTCAGTGAGGCCACTATTACCCTGACACCAAAGGAAAACAAAGATGTTACAAGAAAAGAAAACTATGGGCCAATATTCCTGATGAATACTAATGCAAAACTCTCGACAAAATACTAACAAACCAAATTCAGTAGCACATTAAAAGAATTACTCCACCATGAACAAGTAGGATTCATTCCTGGAATGCAAGAATTGTTCAATATAAAAAAGCAATCAATATAACACATCACATTAACAGAGTGAAGGACAAAAACTACTTGATCATCTCAATCAATGCAGAAAAATCATTTGACAAGATTCAACACCCTTTTTCATGATAAAAACATTCAAACCAGGAACAGAAGTAAATTACCTCAACATAATAAAACCATATATGAAAAGCTCACAGCTAACATCATACTCAATGATAAAAGACAAAAACATTTCCTCTGAGATCAGAAATAAAACAGAGATGCTTGTTCTTGCCCCTTCTAGTTAACATAGTATTGGAAGTCCTAGTTAAAGCAATTAGGCAAGAAAAAGAATTAAAAGGCATCTGAAATGGAAAGGATGAAGTAAAATTATCTTTGTTCACAAATGACATGATCTTGTATCTAGAACAAGCTAAAGATTACACACACACATACACACACAGAAACTCTCTGTGTATAAAAATATACAAATCAACACACAAAAATCAACTGCATTTCTATACACTAGCAATGAATAATCCAAAAAAGAAATTCAGAACACAGTTATATTTACAATAACATAAAAAACCCATAGGAATAAATTTAACCAAGAGGTGAAAGACTTGTACATTGAAAACTACAAAACACTGCTGGAAGAAATAAAAGAAAATACAAATGAATGGAAACACATTCTGTATTCATGGATTGGGAAACTTAATATTGTTAAGATGTCAGCATTACCCAAACCAATTTACAGAGTCAATACAATCCATATCAAAATCCCAATAAAATTTTTTGAATAAATAAAAAAAATCCATCCTAAAACTCCTATAAAATCTGAAGGGACTCTAAATAACCAAAACAATTTTGAAAAATAAGAACAAAGTTAGAGAATGCTCCTTGCTGATTTCAAGATATAGTATAAAGCTATAGTAATCAAAATAGTGTGGTACTGGAATAAATACAGACATAAAGGCCAATGGAATAGAATAGAGAGCTCAGAAATAACCTTTGCATATATGGTCAAACAATCTTTAACAAGGATGACAAGACCACTCGATAGGGAAAGGATAGTCTTGTCAGTAAATGGTGTTAGGAAAACTGGATATCCACATGAAAAAAAAATGAAGTTGGACCATTATCTTACATCAAATACAAGAAAGAAAGAAAGAAAGAAAGAAAGAAAGAAAGAAAGAAAGAAAGAAAGAAAGAAAGAAAGGCTCAAAATGGATTAAAGACCTACATATAAAATCCTAAACTAAAAATTAGATAAAAACATATGGGAAAAGCTTCATGACATTTGACTTGACAATGAATATGACATCAAAGCACAGGCAACAAAAGCAAAAATAGGCAGATGAGACTACTTAAAACTTAAAAACTTCTGCCCATCAAAGGACACAATTTACAGAGTAGAAAGGAAAGCTATGGAATAGGAAAAAATGCGTACAAATTATATACCTTGTAAGGGGTTAATGTCTAGAATATACAACGATTTCCTACAACTCAATGACAAAAAATCTAATAACCTGATTTAAAAATGGGCAAAGGACTTAAATAGACGTTTCTCCAAAGATGATATACAAATGGCCAACAAACATGAAAAGATGCTTCTCAACATCATTAATCATCAGAATAATGCAAATCAAAACTACAATGAAGTATTACTTCATATCCATTAGAATGGCTACTATAAAAAACAAACAAACAAAAGAATAGTGTTGATGAGTATGTAGAGAAACTGGAAGCCTTGTGCCCTGCTGGTGCGATTGTAAAAATGCAACTTCTGTGGAAAACAGTATGTTGGTTCCTCAAAACAGTTAAAATAAAACTACCATACATGATCCAGCAATCCCACTTCTGGATATATGTCCTAAATAATTGAAAGTAGGGTCTTGAAGACATATTTTCATACCCGCTTTCACAGCAGCGCTATTCACAGTAGCCACGAGGTTGAAGCAACCCTACTGTGCATCAACAGATGAATAAATATACAAAATGTAGTATATACATACAATGCAGTATTACTGAGCCTTTCAAAGGAAAGGAATACTGTGATATGCTACCACATGCATGAACCTTCAGGACATTATGTGAAGTAAAATAAGCCAATCACAAAAAGACAAAGACCATATGATTCCACTTACTTGAGATCCCTAGGGCAGTCACACTCATAGAGCAGAAAGTAGAATGGGAGGGAGAAGAAAGTAGCCAGGGGCTGGCAGAAGAGAGGCAAGGGGAGTTGTTTAATGGGTATAAAGTTTCAGCTTTGCAAGATGAAAAGTGCTGGAGATGGGATGCACAACAATGTGAGTACATGTAACACTATTGAACTATATACGCTTAAGAGTGTTTAAGATGGTAAATTTTATGTTATGTGTTTTTTACCACAGTGTTTTAAGCTATAAAAGGAGGGGAGCAAATCATAGTATAATAGCACAACTAGAATACTGACATTAATCTTACCCAATTATTTATTTATTTTTTAATTTTTTTTTTAACGTTTATTTATTTTTGAGACAGAGAGAGACAGAGCATGAACGGGGGAGGGGCAGAGAGAGAGGGAGACACAGAATCGGAAGCAGGCTCCAGGCTCCGAGCCATCAGCCCAGAGCCCGACACGGGGTTCGAACTCGCGGACCACGAGATTGTGACCTGAGCTGAAGTCGGATGCTTAACCGACTGAGCCACCCAGGCGCCCCTTACCCAATTATTTATTGACCAATCTCTTTCAGGATTCTCCACTTTATTTGTAGTCGTGTGTGTATGTGGTGTATGCGTAAAATGAAAGTTTTAACAGCTTAACTACAAAAAATGGACAAAAGGGAGAACAGGTACATGGGGACAGCTAGTGGGGCACAGTGACACTCTCTTCATTCATTCCTTATTTATTCACTGTGTGCCCACTCTAAGTTAGACATGGTGCCAGGCACCAGGGATACAATAGGGAATATGACACAGTCTTGGGGAGCTTACATTCTATTGTGGAGACAGATAATTACAACTTAGTGCAAGAAATGAGCTTCAGCAAAGTGCAAGGGCAATGGAATCAAACAAGAGTATTGCTCATCCCAGACATGCAAAAGGGGAATAGTCAGGGAATGTTTTTTGGAAGGGCTGTCTCAGCTATGACACGAGAGAAAAGCAGGATTTGCCAGGCCAAGGCATTCCTGACAAATGTCTGGAAGCAAGAGAATACATGATGCATTTTGCAGAACTCAAAACAGTTCAACATGGTAAGAGTTTACAGCGAGATGGGACGTGCTGAGAAATATCACTGCAGAGGGGTCCAATCACAAAAGGGCTCTCACTATGCTAAAGTGTTTACCTATTCCTAGGAGTAGTGGGATGTGTCCATTGTAGGAAGGGGCTGCCCTTAACTGAACACCAAGCATCATGCTATGAACTTGACATTCATTATCACATTTTATCTTCCTCACCACAATCCACTGAGGTAACTGCTATCTTCATTTTACAGATGAGGAAACTTAAGACAATCATGTTTGTGTAGACCATCCAAGGTCACACAGCAGCTCATAAGTAACAGAGCTAGGGAATGAACACAAATTTTTCCGATTCCCAAAGCCCGCAGTATTTAAAAATTAAATACATGACAGAAATAACAGGACAGGCTTCAGGCTTATTGGCAGCTCTTGAATCAGGCAGCTAGAGTTTGAATTCTGACTACAGATCTTATTAGCTGTGTGACCTTGGGCAAGTGACTCTTTGAGCATCAATTTATTTTTCAATATAAATACATTTCAGGGAAATACAGGGGCTGTGGGATCTTTTTTTCAGACTCATTTGTAAAAGTGAGGGTAATAATAATAATAATGAACACATAACAGCACTCTAAAATTATTAGCTATCATTATAATCATTTTATACTCCTTCCCAATCTAAATATCATCTCAAAGAGAAGCTGCTAGAAAGAGAGAGGTAAAACAGAATGAGTATATATTCTATAAGTTTTATAAAAACAGTGCTCTGATGGAGTGCTGGTGGTCTTAGTTCCATCACTAATTTATTGACTACTCAGGGTCTATGTTTAATCTCTCATAAATGGGGTTACCAGTATCTCAGCAATCAAACCATAGAATCACAGTGAGGATCAACAGGGATAGAGAATATCGAAGTACTGTAAAAGTATAAAGGTGGTATGTTTGCCTCATTATTATTAAAATACCACATGAATTCAGCTATTTGACATATTTTCACAAAATTTCTACTACACTCTTGGCACTGTGCTAAGGCTATGAAGTCTCTTAAATTATAAGTGAAATATTATGTACTTATTATGCTTGTGCTTTTCTTAGAACAGACACCATAACTTTGATTAGATCCTTCAAAGGATGCATGATCCCAAAAAGGCTAAGAAGTATTCTGCTAGATACTGTGGACAAAAAAAGTAAACAATCCCTGCTAAGATCAGAAACAAGACAAGAATGTCTGCTCTGATCCCTTCTATTCGATGCTGTGTTGGAAGTTCTAACCAAGTAAGGAAACTAAGCAAAAATAAAAAAGCATCCAGATTGAAAAGGAAAAGGTAAAACTCCCTCTATTTGTACGTGACATGATCTTGTATATAAAAAATCCTTACGAATCAAAATAAAACCTATTAGAGCCAATAAATAAATTTTAGAGTGACTGCAGAATACAAGAAGATCAACATGTAAAAATCAGGTAGGTTCCTATTCATTACTAATGAATAATCCAAAAATTGAATTAAGAAAATAATTTCATTTATAATAGCATCAAAAAGAATAAAACACTTAAGAAATGAAGTTAGCAAACAAAGGGAAAGATTTGTACTCTGAAAGCTACAACACATTGTTGAAAACAAAGACCTATATAAATGGAATGGCATCTCATGTTCATGGATTGGGAGACAATTCCCTTTTTACAGAAACTAAGGCTGTACTGATACAGAAAGGTAAGAGACACAGAACAGCTCAAAAAAAATCTTGAAAAAGAAGAACAAATTTGAAGGGCTCACACTTCCCAATTTCAAAACTTATTACAAAGCTACAGTAATCAAGACTATGTGGTATTGGAATTGAGGACACACATATGTATCAGTGGAATTGAAATAAATCCATGTATCTATAGTCAATTGATCTTTGACAAGGGATTTTCAATGGAGAAAGAACTGTCCTTTCCACAAATGACTCCGAGAAAATAGGATATTAACATGCCAAAAACATAAACTTGTACCATTATCTCATGCTAAATACAAAAATTAACTCAAAATGGATGAAAGATCTAAAGGTAGGAGCTAAAATTATGAAACTTAGTGGTATATCTTTATGACCTTGAATTGAGCCATGGTTCCTTAGGTATGACATTCGAGCACAGCAACGAAAAAAAAAAAAAGGATAAAATATATTTCATCAAAAGTAAAAACTTTAGAATTTTAATTCCAGTATAGTTAACATACCATGTTATTTTAGTTTCAGGTGTACAATTTAGTGACTCACCAATTTTCTACATGATTCGGTGCTCATGATCAGTGTACTCTTAATTACCTTTATCTATTTAACCCATCCTCCCCCTTCTAGTAACCACCAGTTGGGTCTCTACAGTTAAAAGTCTGTTTTTTGGTTTGTCTCTTTTTTTCTTTGTTCATCTGTTTTGTTTCTTAAATCTTACATATGAGTGGAATCACATGGCATTTGTTTTACTCTGGCTGACTTATCTCATTTAGGATTATCGCCTCTAGATGTATCCGTGTTGCTACAAATGACAAGATTTCCTTCTTTTTTACAGCTGAATTGTATATATTTCATTGTATATATACCCCCTCTTCTTTATCCATTCATCTATCAATGGGCACTTGGGTGCATGGCATAATTTGGCTATCGTAAATAATGCTACAATATACATAGGGATGCGTATATCTTTTCAAATTAGGGTTTTTGTATTCTTTGAATAAATACTCAATAGTAGAATTATTGGATCACACGGTAATTAATTCTATTTTTAAAATTCTGAGGAACCTCCATACTGTTTCTATTCTAGTTTTCCATCCAGGATACCACTTTCCATTTAGTTTTCATGTCTCCTAAGGCTCCTTTTGGCTATGACAATTTCCCAGACTTTCTTAATTTTTGGCGACCTTGACAGCTTTAAGGAGTAATGATGAGGCATTTTGTAGAATGTCCCTCACTTGGGGTTTATCTTGTGGTTTTCTTTTTTTTTTTCAACGTTTATTTATTTTTTTGGGGACAGAGAGAGACAGAGCATGAACGGGGGAGGGGCAGAGAGAGAGGGAGACACAGAATCAGAAACAGGCTCCAGGCTCTGAGCCATCAGCCCAGAGCCCGACGCGGGGCTCGAACTCACGGACCGCGAGATCGTGACCTGGCTGAAGTCGGACGCTTAACCGACTGCGCCACCCAGGCGCCCCAATCTTGTGGTTTTCTTATGATTAGACTATAGTTATGTGTTTTGGAAGGAAGACCAATGACACAAAGTGTCATCATCATCACAACATACCAAGGGTACAAACGATAAAAAACATCACTATTGATGTTGACTTTGATCAGCCAGCTGAAGTAGTGTTGCCATGTTGTTCCATGCAGTTATTCTCTTCCTCCCCTTTCCACACTGTACTCTTAGGAAGGAAGTCACTACATGCAGCCAACACTTCAAGGAGTGGGAAGTTACACTTGAAGGTAGAGTATCTACATGAATTATTTGTAATTTCTTTGCAAGGGATATTTGTCCATCTTACTTAGTCACTTATTGCTATCAGTATAAACTCATGGGTATTTTATTTTTATTTTTTCCAGTTTTATTGAGATATAATTGACATGTAACATTGTCTACGTTTAAAGTGTATAATAAAGTGATGTGATACATTTATATATTGTGAAAAAATAACCACAGTAGGGTTATTAATATCTCCATCACCTCATGTAATTACCATTTCTTTTTTGTGGTTAAAAACTTAAGATTTACCCTCTTCGGAAGTTTCGTGTATATAAGACAGTATTGCTAACTACAGTCACCACACTGTACATTAAATCCTCAGAACTTATAATTGTACGTTTGTACCCTTTGGCAAACATCATCCCATTTCCACCCACCCCCCTACTGTACTGTTTCTGTAATTCTGGCTGTTTTAGACGCCACATATAAGTGATATCATACAGTATTTGTCTTTATGTGTCTGACTTATCTCACCCAGCACAAGGCTCTCAGGATCTATGCTTATTGTCACAGTGGCAGCTATGTCTTCTTTCTTATAGCTGAATAATATTCCATTGTATATATACCCCACATCTTCTTTATTCACTCATCTGTCATTGGAGAGCTAAGTGGTTTCCATATCTTGGCTTTTGTGAATAATGCTACAATGAACAAAGAAGTACAACTATCTCTTCGAGATCCTGATTTCATGTCCTTTGGATATACACCCAGAAGTGGGATTGTTGGATCATATAGTAGTACTATTTTTAATTTCCTAAGGAACTTCCATGCTATTTTTCATAGTGGCTGTACCAACTCACATTCCTACCCAACTATGCACAAGGATTTTCCTTTCTCCACATCTTCACCAAAACTTATCTCATCTTTTTGATAATAGCTATTATGATAGGTGTGAGGTGATGTCTCTATTGTGGCTTTGATTTGCATTTCCCTGATGATTAGTGATGTTGGGCATTTTTTCACGTACCTGTAGGTCCTTTCAAGATCATTTTTATGTCTTCTCTTGGAAAAATGTCTATTCAGGTCCTCTGTCATTTTTTAAATGGATCAGTGTGGGTATTTTTTTTTTTCATTGGTTTTGCTAACTTGTAAAGGTTTCTTACATATTTTAGACATGAAACCATTATCAAATATATGATGTGTAAATACTTTCACTCATGCCATGTGTTGCCTTTTCATTTTGTTTTTTTCATGTGCTGTGCAGTAGCTGTTTTGTTTGACATGGACCCACTTGTTTATTTTTGCTTTCATTGCTTGTACTTTTGATGCCATAGCCAAAAAATATTGTCAAGACCAATGTCAAAGAGGTTTTTTCTGCATGTTTTCTTCTAAGAGTTTTATGGTTTTAGGACTTATGCTTGAGTCTTTACTTCTTTTTAAGTTAATTTTTGTGAGTGGTGTAAGATAGGGGTCTAATTTCATTCTTCCACATGTGGATAATCTAGTTTTCCCAGCACCATTTATTAAAGAGACTATCCCTTCTTCATTGAATACTCTTGGCTCTGTGTCAAATATTAGTTGACCATATAAGTGGGGGTTTATTTCTGGGCTCTTGATTTTGTCCACTGATCTGTTTGTCTGTTTTTATGACAGTACCATACTATTTTGATTACTATAGCTTTTTATTATCATTTGAAATCAAGAATTGAGATATCTCCAGATTTGTTCTTCGTTCTCAGGATTGCTTTGGATATTTGAATCTTTTTTCTGGTTCCATAAAAATTTTCGGATATTTTTTTCTAATTCTATGAAAAATGCCATTGGAATTTTGAAATAGACTTCACTGAATCCTGCACTGAATCTATAGATGGCTTTGGGTACTTTGGACATTTGGGCAATATTATTTCTTCCAGTCCATGAACACAGGATATCCTTCCATTTATTTATGCCTTCAAATTTTTTTCATCCAAGTCTTACAGTTTTTTTCTGTACAGTTCTCTCATCACCTTGGTTAAATTTATTCCAAAGTATTTTATTTGTTTTGATGCTACTGTGAATGGAATTATTTTCTTAATTTATTTTTCAGATATTTTGTTTTTAGTGTATGGAAATACAATTGACTTCTATATGTTGACATTGTATTCTGCACCTTACTGAATTTGTTAATTAGTTTTAACAGTTCTTTGGTGGAGTCTTTAAGATTTTCTATATAGAAGATCATATAATCTGCAAACAGAGACAATTTTATTTCTTCCTTTCAGATATGGATGCTTTTTATTTCTTTTTCTTGCCTGATTGCTCTAGCTAGAACTTTTAGTACTGTATTGAATAAGTGGTAAGAGAGGGCACCCTTATCTTGCTCCTGATTTTAGAGGAAAAGCTTTCAACCTTTCACCATTGAGTATGATGTTAGCTGTGGGCTTGTCATACATGGTCTTTATTATGTTGAGGTATGTTTCTTCTATATCCTATTTATTTAGAGTTTTTATCATGAAAGAATGCTGTATTTTTTCAAATGCTTTTGCTGTATCTATTGAGAGGATCATATGATTTTTGTCTTTTATTCTATTAATGTAGTGTATCATATTTATGATTTGTGTATATTGAACCATCCTTGCATGCCAGGGATAAATCCCACCTGATCATGGTGCATGATTCTCTTAATGTGCTATTGATTTTAGTTTGCTCATATTTTGTCAAGAATTTTTGCAGCTACATTCACCAGAGATATACGCCTGTAGTTTTCTTTTCTTGTATTGTCCTTATTTGGCTTTAGTATCAGGTAATGCTGGCCTTATAAAATGAGCTCAGCAGTGTTCCCTCCTCTTTGATTTTTTGGAAGTTTTGAAAGATTTTAAGGATAGGCATTAATTTCTCTTTAAATGTTTGGAAGACATCACCAGGGACACCATCTTGTCCTGGGCTTCTCTTTGTTGGGAGGTTTCTGATTAGTAATACAATCTCCTTACTCATTATTACCAGTCTGTTGAGATTTTCTATTTCCTCATGATTCTAGGAATTTATCCATTTCTTCTAGGTTATACAATTTGTTGGCATATAATTGTTTATAATAGTGTCTTATGATCTTTGTATTTTTGTGGTATCAGTTGTAATGTCCTTTTTTCATTCTTGATTTTAGTTATTTCAATCTTTTGTCAGTTTTCCTTTGTCTCCCCATTTGTAATATCAGTCACCTTCTCCAGTCTTTACCAACTGACTTTGGAAGAGAAATACCTTCCATCAGTTCTGCTAGGGGGTCTGAGGCTTCTATGGATACACCTATTTCACACTCCTTGCTCCCTCTTGTGGCAGAATTCTTAAGCTTGTAAGCCTTCTCTCAGTCTGGCAGTGCACCAGACGGCCTGCCAACATACTCCCTTTTGCTTTCCCAAATTTGTGGTCTCTTCCTGGCCCACAGATTGAAGACAGCTTTCTACACAAGCTCAGTAGCCAACTGCCAAAACTCACTCCCATCACTGTCAGGAGTGCACACAGAGAGCTGGCCACAGTAGCAATGTGTGTGGATGAGGTATGCAGTGGTGGGGGTGCTTGGGCTGGTTGGGGGCAGAAGAGAGGTGTCCCAAGGGCTTGTGGGTGGGTTTCTTGATGGAATCTGTGACACAGTTGGTAGGATCCACATCCCTTTAATGCCCTCTAACAGTCCTATCATCTGCTGCTCTCCCATCTTCATCCTACCCCCCATCATGCAGTTCATGAATCAGTACACTGGAAAGTGAGAGCAAAACGGGCCTCCTTGGCAACATCCGACACAGCCGGGGAAGGTGGTGGTCCCTGACATAGTCTCACTTCTACAGAGGAAGAAATCACAGGCTGAGAAGGTCTTGCTTGGCACTGAGCTGTGCTGCCTTGGGGCAGGGTGATGCAGGTAAAGACAAACTGTTCCTTTTACCCTTTACAAAGTGTCCACACTCACATTTTTTGTGGTAGTGGGGTTCTAGAAGCTCTGGGCTGAAAACCTGGACTTCCACAAGGCTCTCTCATCCGTGGGTGACTGTCAAAGGCAGTGTTTTCCAGAGGTTCCAGGACACAGCCAAGAGAAGCTGGATGAACACAGGCTGATGTAGGGTCCACAGCTGGAACTGAGGTCTGACTGGCTATGATGCGGCACTCGGGAGGGCAAGACTCCTTCCCAGGTTACCTGGTGTGTGGTGCTATTTCCTACAGCTACCTCAAAGGCGCTTTTGTCTGTGGATGAATTCTAAATTGCTATTATTGAGAGAAGGTTACCAGCCAGGGCTATCTTATTCAGCCATATTGGTTACACCACTGCTTCATGGATATTTTCCACTTTGGGTTATAATCCAATACTACTTTATTTATTTTGTCGCTCAAATTGTCCCAGCTTTGGCCCCTGGGAGTTCTTTCAATTGGCTCTTGCGTCACTTTGCTATACCCCTCCCCTTCATTGTGGTCAAGTATAATTTTCCAAAACTATAATTAAACCATAACTTTTGGGGTTAGTTAACTTCTTTCATGAATGAAATCACTTGCATTTTTATAGTTAAGCAGCATAATGGCCCCTTTAAAATGTCCGTGTCCTAATCCTTGGACCCTGTGAATATGTTACCTTTTAGGGCAAAAGGGAGAGCTTTGCAGGTGTGATTAATTTAAGGCTCTTGCAATGGCCAGATTATCCAGGATTGCCCAGTTGGGCTATAATGTAATCATGGGGATGCTTATAAGAGAAAGAGGAAGGCAAGAGATCAGAGTTAGAGAGATTGGAAGACATTACACTGCTAGCTTTGAAGATGGAGAAAGGTGCTGAGAGCCAACAAAGGTAGGCAGCTTCTAGAAGCTGAAAAACAGAAGGGAATGGATTCTTCCCTAGAACCTCTAAAAAAAAAACAAAAACAAAAAACAAACAAAAAAAAAACCCATGTAGCCTGGCCAAATCTTGATTTTGGCCCAGTGAAACCCATTTAGGACTCCTGACCCCCAGAATTGTAAGACAGTAAATTTGTGTCATGTTATGGCACTCAATTTGTGGTAATTTGTTAGCAGCAATAGGAAATTGACAGAATCTCTCCTAAAGGGAACATATTTGGCTCTCATCAGTTTCCTACAAGGTGGCATTTAATTTTACAGAATCTGGGCTCTCATTGTGAGTCAAAATTCCTTCCCCTAGAGAGCTGGGTTGACCCCTGGGTGGGCTTGACTAGACAGTGCTTTCAGATCATGTTGAAAATACAAATAGTAATCCTTCTGCTTTATGTTCAAGTTTTGAATAACCTTTCCTAACATCTCTTTGCTCTGCTCTTAGGAACCCACATACTTCCATTCCTCCTGTCCTTCAAAAATCTCTTTAGAAACCAAGTCTGGACATCAGACAGCATCATTCCTGAAGCTGGAATCTGTAGGTGCGTATTTCTGGTTTTCTGAAGTAGCATACAGTACATATAAACACACTCTCTTCATTCTACTCTCCCTCCATGATGACTGGCCCAGCTAGACTGGGGTTGATTTGTTCACAACCTTGTGGAAAAAAGAGTACAAAGTCACACACATAAATTTCTAAAATGAACCTCATAAAGGCAAAGGAAGAGTTGAACAGAGGAAATAAAAATTTTAAATCAAAGTAGCATGAGCAAAGTAGAGATTTGACCTGAATCCTTCCAAAGCGGGGGAAAACTGCCCAAATATCAAATCTCATCATATGATAATGTCATTTCAAAGGCCTCACTGCGTAAGGAGCCCAAAGCTATCAAAGGCCCCGTGTAATGGGGTAATGTGCTCCTATACATCTACAGTGACACTGCGGTCTTCCAGAATCATGCTGCAAAAAGAGCCTGTCCTCCAGACTCCAACTGTTTGCTTTCACATCCGTCCTGCGGGCCCCACACAGTGATGGGCACCACTTTATGGGCTCCTGCCACGGTGGGGTCTCCCTTTCATCCCTCAGGTGCTACTATCCTGCATCTGGCTCCGCCCCAGCTGCCTATTGTTAAGAAACCCCAGATGACCTAGAACAATGGTTTTCCAACTTAAGCATTCATCAGCATCACCTCTAAAACACACATTTCTGGGCTCCACTCAGAGTTTCTGATCCTGTGGGTCAGGGTAGGGCCCAAGAATGCGCATTTCTAGCAAGGTCCCAGCAGATGCAGCTGCTGCTGTTCTCCAAGTACTTTGGGGAAGTGCTACCAGAGTCTGTGAGAAGGGACTTCCAGGGTGATGGAAATGTTCCATATCTTTATTGGCACATGTTTACTCTGGTGCATACATTTGTCAAACTCATTAAACTGTCCACTTAAAATGAGTGTATTTTACTGTGTGTAAATGATGCTTTAATAAAATTGATTTAAAACTTTTAAAAATTAATGGAATCATGTGCTCCTATAAATCTGCAGTGATATATCTGGTCAATCGTAATTCATTAATTATTTATTGAGTCCCTTTTTGGTGACATGCACTCCGGTAAATTCTGGGAATATATGGGGATATAAGATGATCCTGAAATTTCTCCTAGATGCCAAGAAGTTCACTGCCAATTACAATATTATATACTAAATGGTAGAATAGGAGAAAATCAAAGCCTCATAGGAGATTCCACTAGAAATTAACACTCTCTCCCAATCACCATTCTTCTTTAAAAAACGTACCTAGTCCACGGTCATGGCAGAGAAGGGGACATGAGGCACCATCCAGCTTCCATCCCCTGGGCCACAGCTGACTGGAGCAATTGTGACCCCTGACTCAAGCTGAATCGGTCCAGGTGTTTGGGATGGGGAGTTGGACATTGAGCCAGGTGGCTGTGGGAGCCACAGAGTTTAGGACTGAGGGAGCCACGTGTAAGCAAGGGAGGATAACTAAGGAGACCAGCAGGGAAACAAGAGACCAAGGTCCTGCAGACCTAGGTAGATGGCCAACATGGTTCTGGTTCCTCGGAGGCCCGGCTGTGTGCACCCTTTCCACAGAGCCCTGGGAGTCTCCTGGAGCAGTGATTCTCAATTGCAAATGTGCAGAAGAATCATCTGGCCAGTCCTTCGGGCTCCTGGTAAAGCAGGTAGGCATGGCGTAGGGATGGGGGCTTGCAGAAAACACCCAGGTGATCCTGATGTGAGTAGTCTGTAGATTACAGACTATTTTGAGAGAGAGCATGAGCGAGCGGGGGAGGGCAGAGAGACAACTGCAAGCAGGCTCCACACTCAGCTCAAACCTTGACGCAGGCCTTGAACTCACGAACTGAACCGTGAGATCACGACCTGAGCCGAAATCAAGAGTTGGACGCGCAATCGACTGAACCCCTAACTTAAACCTCTTTCTTGGGGTTCTGGTTCTTAGAATCAAAAAGCTCTAATTAAGGCAGTTCACATTGCCAAATTTGGGAAATTAAGAAAAGCCTGACACAAAGTAAGACGTGCGCCTTCGGTGATGAGAGTGAATCAGGGAAGTGAAGTGCGTAGGTGTGCAAGGCTGGGGAGGGGCTTGGGAGGAGGGAGGGGGAGGGGGTGTGCGAGAGACCTAAGTGCAATCTCGAGGGCTTTTGGCAGCCATTTTCTATTTTCTCTCAGACCCTTTTTCTAACTTCTCTGACCTTTCTAGAACCAAAACCCAGCATTTTAAAAGAGCATGTAATGCAAAAGCCTACAAGGCAAGAGTTTTGGGCTTTCGGCCCCCTAGGACTGGGCGTGGGATGCCTGCCAGGAGCCACTCTGTGTGAGACCTGAGCAAGCCTGGAAGTGTGAGGGTGCAGACATCCAGGAGGCAGCCTGGCCTCGAAGGGGGACTAGAGCCCATGGACAAAAAGACTCCCCTTTTCCTCCCCACAGGTAGAAAATTCTAAGGTGCATTTCATATGGCATCTCAAAGCATCCCCAGTGGGACAGAGATCCGGTTGCCCACAGGTGATGGTCTGCACCCTTCTTCCCTAGTCACACAATCCCCGCTCAGGCTCATGGAGACCTCTTCCCAAAATAAACCATGGACACCCTTGTCTTCTCTGCTGTAGGGGAAGCCCAAGCTACGACAGGCAAACAGCCATAACGAGGAAAGAGAAGAATTAAAGTCAGAAAAAAAATATTAGAAGGGCTTGTCACCCCCCTCCTGGTCTTCTTACCTGGAATGTAAATGGAGCTCGTTTGGGCCCCCAGGACTGTCACTTTTTCCACTTGGTTCTAGATATTCCCTAGAGGAGACTCCTAGTTCTCTCTGGAGTCAGCACATACTTTACCCAGGAGTTCAGCACTTCCAATCCTGCTTGTGTTCAAGGTCAGATGAAAGTTCCTTGAGTGTAGCTCGACAGAGATGACTTAGATGAAGTTGTAGGTGATTGTGTGGGAAGCCGGCTCCTTTGGACAATGACCCAAGGCTTTGAGAGCAGCGAGTGGCACCCGGAACGGGGCGGGGGGGGTGGGGGCACTCCACCCTCCCTCACAATGGATGCTCACCCACTCTTGGGGTCGGGCCAGGCCCTAAGGCTGAAGAAGGCACTTTGATTTCTGCCTCTGAGACCCTCAGTGGCTTCATAACACAACGAACTTCTTGGCAGATAAACTTCCCAGTAGCCTCTTCCAGTCTTTGTGTTGGTTTCTTTGCTTGCCCCCCCCACCCAAGCCCTGCCCTCACCCCCTCCCTTCGCATCTCTTTTAATTGGTTTGCCTGAAGAATGTTCTTCCTACTTCAAGCCCCCATCACCACTTGCCTGAAGCCTGGTTACACCTTCCTAGCTAACATGCTGCTTTTACTGATAGTCTCCACCTAGTAAATATCTCATGCAACTTTTTAAAAAATTGTGAGTCAGATCATGTCACCTCTATGCTTATAATAATACACTGGCTTTCCATTGTCCTTAGAATAAAATACAAACCAGGGGCACCTAGGTAGCTTAGTCAGTTAAGCGTCCAACTCTTGGTTTCAACTCAAGTCATGATCTCACGGTTTATGAGTTCAAGCCCCACATAGGGCTCTGTGCTGACAATGCAGAGCCTGCTTGGGATTCTCTCTCTCTCTCTCTCTCTCTCTCTCTCTCTCTCTCTCTCTCCCCCCCCCCCCCCCCGCCGCCTCTCTGCCCCTGCCCAGGCGCTCTCTCTGTCCCTCTCTCAAAAATAAATAAACTTAAAAAAATTTTTTAAGGAATAAAATACAAAAAACTTTTTAAAAAATGAATAAAATACAAACCTTCTACAAGACCCTCCATAATATAATCTTGCTTCATCATGCCCTCCCCTGCTCTCTAGTGCCAGCCACACCCACCCATTTTCCATTCCTAAAACCCTCCTGGCATGCTCCTACTTCCTGGCAAGTGCATTAGCCATGCCCTCTGCCTGGCAATGCCCCCCCCCCCCCCCCAGGGTTCACATGGCTGGCTCCTTCTTGGCCTTCTGGCTCAGCTGAAAGACAGACTCCAAAAACAGTATTTCTTCCAGAGCTAATCCAAAGTAACACTCCCTCTCCAAATAACACTGTCTCAATCACCTACATTATGATCCCCAGGGTCACTCACACAGTTGCTGTAGACACTTAACAAATGTTTCCTGAATGACTAAATGGATGAATGAACCCAACTGCAGGTTGTGAAATTTGTACGTGTTTGGGGCACATTAGTTACTTCACTTATTATTCTGAACTACTTTCTCACTTAGATTCTTCGGATGCAAGAGGAGTTCGTAAATAAGAGACTAGGGTTGGTCTTTCCACTCAAGTACACATTTCCTGGCTATAGCTCCACTGATACCTGCTGCTGTCAGGAGAGAGACACATTTGAGCTGGAAGCAGAAATAAATCCCTTCCCCATCCTCCTGCATCCCCATCACCAGCCATTACCTCCCACTGACACAGCCTAATCAGAAGCCAGCTAAAAGTGAGGGTGACAGATGTAGCTTGTAGACTTGTATCCCGCATCCCAGTTCAGAGGAGAGGAAGATGGGCCTGGAGATGAGAATCAAAAGATGAATAACCAGGGGCGCCTGGATGGCTCAGTCGGTTAGTGATCCGACTTCATCTCAGGTCATGATCTCACAGTGTGTGAGTTCGAGCCCTGCATCGGGCTCTGTGCTGACAGCTCGGAGCCTGGAGCCCATTTCAGATTCTGTGTCTCCCTCTCTCTCTGACCCTCCCCTGCTCATGCTCTGTCTCTCTCTGTCTCAAAAATAAATAAACATTAAAAAAAATTTTTTTTTAATTAAAAAGATGAATAACCAGCAGAGTGTCGAGCTTTTTATTTATTTGTTTTTTTTTAATTTTTTTTTTCAACGTTTATTTATTTTTTGGGGGACAGAGAGAGACAGAGCATGAACGGGGGAGGGGCAGAGAGAGAGGGAAACACAGAATCGGAAACAGGCTCCAGGCTCTGAGCCATCAGCCCAGAGCCTGACGCGGGGCTCAAACTCACGGACCGCGAGATCGTGACCTGGCTGAAGTCGGACGCTTAACCGACTGTGCCACCCAGGCGCCCCATGTGTGTGGAGCTTTTTAATTCAACAGAGATTACCAAGGGGCTGCAAACCTCAGGTTACCTCACAGGTTAGTTTTTCTAAGATCCCTCCTCTGTGGGAACAATCATCAGGAATCCATCCACATATTCAGAAAAGCAGAAAACAAGAAGCATTACTGTATTTGGGGAAAAAAAGAAAACACCTTCCACCGCAAGCAAAGTCCATAAAATAACAAACGAAAAAAAGTCAGAATAATTAAGCACCAAAATATTCAGTCACGAGTAAGTTCAGTGGGCAGAATGGTGGTATCACATTACTCTGTTGAGAAGGCAGACTGGGCATTTGCAAAAAGGATGAAGAAATGAATCCAGCCCCACAAGAAGATGAGAGAAGTAGCTTCGTAGCCCTGTAGCATGGTGCTTCGAACCTTCAAGGCTACTGAAATGCTTCAGGTAAAATAAGGCCAAAGCCAATTAATACACATAAAGCTGAAATGGTGGGGAGGGGTGAGAAGGGGAGGAGCTTTGGGCGGCACTCAAGTATTCGTGTGGGGTAGCCACTTCCAGAAGAAAGCACATCCCTATACCTTCTACTTGGCTATCCTGAGCCCATGGCTGTTGCTAAAGTCACAAAGTGGTGTTGAAGCTCCCTCCAGCCATCATACCTGTGTTCTGGGCAGCGGCAGAAGGATGACAGAAAGGCAAAAAGAGCATGCGTCCCGTCTGAGTCAGCTCCCAACTGGGACCCTCCCAGAAGCTCCACAAAACACACGTACACTTCACCAGCCAGCACTTGCTCCCACCGCCATATTGAATAGGGCGGGAAAAGGGAAAGGTAGTCTCTCAGCAAAGCATACTACCGCCTCAAAGAAAACTGGGGGTCTGTTACTAAGAATGGAGGAGGCGGAAATCAGGTAAACCACTGGCAGTGGTCACAGACACGAAAGATGCGGCTTCCCAGTAAGCCCGGGGAAGAGTGCTGGAAAGAAAGATACTCAGTCTCCCCTGACAGGCACACCTTGCCTGTACTTGCTACTCTCCACACCTACCCGGGGTGTGCGTAGTGAGGGATCAAAAGGCACCACCCCAGGGGGGTCTGTCCACGTCATCATCAGACATACCCTCTGCTCCACTAATTAGACTATATCCTTTACTTGAGGTAAGTGAATGCCTGCTACCCACAGTGGTCTGAGGGAACATACAGTTTTTGCTGACCTGCTAATTTACCACGGATCACCCAAACTCTCTAGAAATTTGGACAATGAATTCCAGACCTCAGAGCCAGCAGGTATAAGGTTACTAATACTGCCTTACCTCCTGAGTGGTCAGCAACAATTCAGCATTGTGAATAATTAATAATGATACAATAACATCAATAACCATCTTCCATTGATTGCTGACCATGTGCCAAGCATTGTGCCGGGCATTTTCCCCCCAGAGACTTGCTCTGGAGTATTAAATATGACAATGCATCCCACAGCCTCAGAAAATGTTTAGATTAATCTCTTATTTGACATCATCCAGTTAGTAAGTGGCAGGGTAAACCCAGGTCTTCCTGGCACCAACTCCCATGATTTTTTCTAGTAACTGCCATTGATTTAGGCTAAGTCATGTGTCAAGCCTTTGTATCAGTTAAAATATAGGTTCTTGGTTTTTAACAAAGACCAGGTAAGAGTTGTTCAGTTAAGTTCTGGTTCAAATTCAAGTTCAAGTAGAGGGTGGTCGGGCAGGGGCAGGGGCTGGTAGTGTAGCTGTGCTCCATACAGAGAGGGAGGGACCTGGACCTCTTTAACTTTCATGCTCTGCCATCTCCTGGTGTTGGAAGTCATAGAAAGGATGTGACTGCTGGGTGACACTTAAGCTGGACCCAGACCATCAGTGGCTCCATAAGCATCCTGCTCCCACCCCCCACCACCACTGTCCTTGGAATATATGTTCTGCCTAGCATTCCCTCAGTAGGAGCCATTTCAAGGACTCAGCCTTCAGAGGGTGCAGTGGTCTGCCTCCTTCTTCCATTTCTTCTTGACCTCCATTTAAGGGGGCCAGTTTCGGATTTCACCTGGGGAACTCCCAAGGTTGCAAGCCAATGACTGGATTATTGCCCTCATCCCCATGTTTGAAGATGGCTCATTACCTCTTCCTTGTTCCAGAGCTTAAGGCAAGGAGAGAAGAACAAATAGAAGGTGTTTCCTTCTGATGCAAACAACTAGAACCTGCACCTACCACTTCCTCTCCCATTCATTGAGGTGGATTAGGTGGAACTTGGTCACATGGCCATACCAGACACAAGGGAGGATGGGAAATGTAGTCCCTACCATGGCAGCCAGAAGCCCAGAGAAAACCCAAAGGGTAGGGGTTGTTACTAATAGGAGGAAGGGAACAAAAACTAGACTCTGCCATATTCCTGGATTGCATCGCATGAAGAAAGGAATAATCTGATCTTCTGGTTCAGAGGGAGAGATGGGCACTGCCCCCACCAAGACCACACAAAATGGGGAACCCCCCAATGGACCGAGGGAAGGTTGGAAGTGGGACAACCCAAAACTATAACAGCTGTAGTGCTCAGTAATTACATTTGGAAAGAAAAGCAAACCTTAAGAGGCGGCAGGAAAACAAGCTGTTATCATCATAAGAGAAACATAAGTCCTGGCTCATCATGTCACCCAAGCTACATTTATCCTTTCCTGTTTTTGGTTCACAATCCTTTTTCAAACGCTCCTTCCTCAGAGAACACAGGGCTGGCAAATTTTGGGTTTCTGAATGGAGGAAGTGGTGGCTGGTTCTGTGTGGAAGCACCCACTCCAGCTTTTCCCTCTGGACCCAGACCCAGGGGTAGTAGATATCTCAATGGACCTCAGATGCCTGGAGCCACCAAAGAAACAGCCCAATGTGGAGGGCTGGGCAGGCCTGGCATTTATCCCAAATTCATGATCAACACATGCAAGATGACCTCCCTTAGGCCTTCCTCTAGGTGCCTGGGAACAATTCTAGGTCAAGTAAGGATTCACAAGACCCAGACTAAGCCCTCAAAAGTCCTCTCACTGTTAATTATGTACACAATCATACTACACCCTCCATAAATGGTGGCCCTAGGCCTGCCTCTACACATATTGACTGGTTCTAACATCCATGTAGCAGCTGCTGTCAGCACTCTTTCCCTTCTCCTTACTGCTTCCGGACTTACTTCTCCTTACTGCTACATTGCCCTGCTCCCAACCACCACACCTGCATTTATTTCTCTGCCAGGGCTTCCTCGGGCTGATGGTCCTACTTTGCCAAGCACAGGATACAAGGGAAGCCTGTAGGAATTATCACTCTTCCTCCCAGAAGCAGCCCTCAAATGGTGACTCTCAGGAGCTGGTGTATAAACACCCCAGCTCCCTCACCCGTTGGATGAGACCACTGCCCTGGGCTGCACCATGCTGCATGTAGGGGCTGTGCTGGTTTCCAAGTTTCCACAGTGGGATGGAGCTCTCCTAGCCCACGGTGGCAGTTGGACTGATAACACACTTTCTGTGGGCCTTCTGTTCCTCGTCTCATTTCCTGACTTCGCTGCTGCTGTTTCTTGCACTTCCCAAATACACTGCTTGCAGTCTACCTCAGGATATGCTTCTGGACGGACGCAAGGAAGGCCAGCACTGTGAGAGGTAAGTTACAACAGGCTGGCACAGGCTTTGGAGTCAGCTGGACCCAGGTTTGGATTCTGGCTTCATCACTTACTAGCTGAGTGATGCTGGGAAAACTATTGGACATGCGAGTGCTTCCATTTCCTCATCTGTAACATGGGGCTAATTATACCAACCTTGCAGGACTGTAAAACTTTGAATAAAGCAGTTCCTCTAACATCCCTAGCATTGGTGATAGTACGTTACTGGCACTTAAGAGTCAGCTTCTGTTCTGTCTCAGGTCCGTGTTATGAATGAGGACAATGAGGCTCAGGAAAGGTTTCCTAACTTGTGTGAGATTATAAATGGAGTTAAATGATGGATCTTGGGTTCAAACACAAACCTATTTTTGGTTACAAATCTACTTATAACTTTCCCATCGAGTCTTATACATTTACGCCAGGGTCTAAATTTCCTCATTTGATGCCCAAAATCTTGCTAAATTTCAAATGCCCAGGTCTTCCTTCCACGCTGTGCTATGCAGACAACACATCTGGCTTCTGATTCTCAGAGATTCCCACATTCCAGTGCCATTCACACCCTTTGCTATTTATGTCCTCTGTCTGGGGGCATGGCTCTCCCTCCCTCATCCAGCTGTGACACTCTTCTACTTTGGGCATAAAGCTTTTTACAAGTTCACTTCTGATTAAAACAGTGTGACTAAAAATAGATAAACACCCAGTGGAAGAAAGATGATGGGTAACTTAAGGCAGAGCAAATGTCCAGGAAGTGTTTTACCCTCAAACACAAGTGAGGCACCTCCATTTTCCCTATTTACCTTTGAGGAGAGCGCTCCGAGCCTCAAATGCGGGGGCAATGCTGCTGAGCCCCTGCTTGAATGACAGAGTGGAGGCCCTGAAAGGGAAGAGGTACTGAACATTTCCAAATTCACTCCTTTAACTAACAGTGTTGTGTTACTCCACAGCCAGCTAAGTCCACACAGTGGCAAAGCAGAGGCACAGACAAAAAGGAAAACTGAAGTCATGCTGTTAAACTTACCCAGATTTTTATAATTAGAAATCTAGAAAGGAGTTATTTTCTTTCAGCATGCATTTAAATTCGGGGTCATTTTAAAAATACGATTTCATTGGGGCACCTGGGTGGCTCAGTCAGTTAAGCATCAGACTTTGGCTCAGGTCATGATCTCACTGTTCGCGAATTCAAGTCCCACTTCGGGCTGTGTGCTGACAGTGTGCAGCCTCCTCAGGATTCTCTGTCTCACTCTCTCTCTCTGTGTTCCTCCCCTCTCTCTCTCTCTCTCTCAAAATAAAAAAATAAACTTAAAATATATACATATATATTTTAAATATATATATATATATATATATATATATATATATATATACTCATAAGCATACATACACACACACACACACACACACACACAGGACATAAACTTTCAGGGGTTGGACTTTGAAAGGTCCTAGGTGTGACCTGTATCTACAGTAGGTGACCAGCTTAGTCTGCTTTGCCTGGGATTTCCCCAGATTTAGTACATCCCAGGAGAGTTCTCAGCCCTGAGGCAACCAGGTTGGTTGGTCACCTATTAGAAAACAAGCTTGATTCTCAAATCTCCTTTTTTTTTGCACATCTCCTCAGGCAGTTTAAATCAATCCACCAATCACATTGCAGGGGTTCTGACTGCTTCTTGCAGAATACCCCATTAAATCGTCCCCACTTGAAGAATCCATAAGGATCTTCTATTGAAGAAATCAGAAATTCAGACACCTATGGGGCAAGACTTCAGTGAATGAAAAAGGTCATTTGCACAAAAGCTTTCCATCTATTCTTTACTTACACAAGGAATATACTCCCATTCTTCTGGACACTTACAGCCCATTCAGTCCTTAACCTTCCCTCTTTCAATAGTCATGGGATGGACAACTATTTCTCTATGGAAGAAAACTGCCCAAGCATGATGAAAAACAAGGGCAATTCTCATTTGGCCTCAGTGGTAAGGCCGCGGTTTTCTTACTCTGACTTCCTCCTGAAGCTGGCCTTGCACAAGGATTCAACTGCAACTAAGGTATTTCTCTGAGAGGTCATCCAGAGACCACCAGTGGGAGAGTGGGGAAATGAGAAAAGCAATGAAACGCCATAAAAAGGGGAGTGTCCCATTAAGTCAACTATTGCTATGGGTGACTGGAGATGAACCCTACGGCAAAACTCTCGAAATAGGTGTAGAATAACACCTCAGATGTCTCACCAGATGGGCAAGGGAGCTCAGGTGTCTGTGCACTGAACCCATCGTCATTGGAAAGGTGGGCATCAAATCCCTGGCACTCACCCCCAGTCAGAGAGAGTCCTCAGCAAGATGAATGCAGGTGCTGGCAGCTGGAGGTCAGGCTGGCCTGCACTGAAATGGAAGGGCAAGTCTATGGGCTGGGCACCAGTGTCACCTGCTGAGTGAGTAATCAACGATGGAACCCATGGGCCGCCATCACTCAGCACTAGCCAACTGTTGCCAGGAAGGAATGCAGCCAGTGTTGTTAGAGCTTCTGAATTTTTAAAAGAAACCTGGAATCCAAAGGTTTTTTTTGCAGAATCTGCTGATTAGTAATTGCCGATGATTAATTCAAATTTTTTTTTAATTTTATTTTTTTTCAACGTTTATTTATTTTTTGGGGGACAGAGAGAGACAGAGCATGAACGGGGGAGGGGCAGAGAGAGAGGGAGACACAGAATCGGAAACAGGCTCCAGGCTCCGAGCCATCAGCCCAGAGCCTGACGCGGGGCTCGAACTCACGGACCGAGAGATCGTGACCTGGCTGAAGTCGGACGCTTAACCGACTGCGCCACCCAGGCGCCCCTTCAAATATTTTTTAAAATGCTCTAGGGGCTAACTAAGCTCTCTATAGGCAGAATTCAACCTGCGAGCAAACAATTCACAGGCACTAACCCAGGTGAACCCCCTTATTCTACAGATGGGGAAAGCAGCGCCCTAGACAGAACTGATATAAAGACCAGACTGCTACACCCAGTTCCCCGTAACTGCCAGCCAAGGAGCCCAGGTTTTCTCCTGACCCACTGTGCTGCCTTCACTAGCAAACTTCCCTCCTCCCTCCACACGTCCATCCTCAACTGGCCGCAGCCTGATCGCTGCCCTCCACTGCACTCAGAGCAAACGAAGTCTTGTTCTTTCCCTCAACTCATTACAATACTTAGTATCACTAGAGAGAAATCAGATTCCTTGTGATTCTTAACTTCACAGAAAGTTACACAGTGCTTATTTCTAAGTACTTTATATATAATTCTCTTGATTCTCAAAGCAACCCTATGATATAAGGACCATTATTTTCCTAATCTTAAAAGAAAACCATGGCACAGAGAGATTAAGATGTTTGCCTGCATTCGAATAGTTAGTGGCAGAGCGAGGAGACAAATTCCAGGCAGTTAGCTCCAGAGTCCATGGGCCTAACCACCACTCATTCTACACTCACTGTCTCTGAACTACCTACCTAGTTAGGCGTTTAAAATATCCTGATTGGGAGGCGCCTGGGTGTCTCAGTCATTAAGTGTCTGACTCTTGATCTCAGCTCAGGTCACGATCTCACAGTTCGTGAGTTTCAGCCCTGCGTCGGGCTCTGCACTGTTGGGATTCTCTGTCTCCCTCTCTGTCTGCCCCTCCCTGCTCATGCTCTCTCTTTCAAAATAAATGAAAAAACTTTTAAAAATTATTTACATAAAATAATAAAAATAAAAATTAAAAATAAATAAAATATCCTGACTGGTGGTCCTTTCCCCCATTATATAATAGGAGTTAGCAAACTACTAGACCCATCAGCCAACTCCTGCCTATTGCTTGTTTTTCTAAATAAAGTTTTACTGGGATTTAGCTTCCCCCATTATTTTATGTATTGTCTGTGACAATTCTTGCCCTAGAAAGACAGAGTTAAGTAAGTGAACGCAGACCATATGGCCTGCAAAGCCTAATACATTTAGTCCCTGGCCCTTCACAGAAAGTTTGCTGACCCCTGCATTCTGGACTCGCCAAGCATTCCTGATGGCAGGTTTCTTGATTATCTTGCTTAATCATAATGCAGAAAATCCTCTAATCCCCCCAAAGCCTTAGCATACACAGTGGTGAATTCACAGGTTAGAGTTCCAGAAACTGCAACTGTGCAGAATATATCTGGGAATCTAGGAATCAGCAAAAGTACCCTCAGAACCCCATTTAAGGAAAAAGATACCCATAAAAGAGGTAGACACCTAACCTTGCATACTTAGCGAAAGTCTTTAAAGCAAGGGGACAGACACAAATACCCAAACTGAGGCAGAGAGGAGAAAGAGAGCAAGAGGCAACTCTCATAAGAGCTATCAACAAGCATGCCTCATGGAGAGACAGGGGTTCAAATCCCAGCCCTACTGCTTACTACTACTTTCTTAAACTTCAATTTTCTCACCTGTAAAACAGGAAGAATAATCTCATTTCTTGGGGGTTAGGCAGATTAGCCAAGACTATAATGTGCATGAAGTTCCTAGCACCCCACGTGGGGTTTGCTGACTACTCGGAGAAACCGTGTGATTAGGACTACCAGTTACTGTAGAGAATAAAAATCGGTGATTATTTATACAGAGGCACTCAGCTCCACAATTCAGCTGTCAAAGAGTAACAGGATGATGGCAAGGAACAAAACGCGGTGTTTGTCATGAGGAACCCAAATCCGGGAACCATCTACCCACATTTATATACTCCATGTAAAAAAAGTAAAAAAGCATGTGCCACGTTTTCATCAAAAATAGTTCGAGCAAAAAAATAATGTGGGTAGGCAGAGGTAAGCTGTAATCACCTGGAAAAAATCACTTTAGTGAAACAGATTATTTATTCCTTGACAACTCCAGATAAATGAAACTGTATAAGAAGTGAGAAGAAGAAAGTTTGCCTTGTATACTCTGAAAGAGGACACAGTTGCACAGCCCCCTTATCATTATAGTGAAAGTATTTACCGAATAGTATGAACACTTGTCGACAATCTATCAACTTTTAAATAGCCTTTATCTTGATCATTTTCAAATCTTTTCACTGAGGTCTAAAAAAAGACTAGCGATAGTTTTCTGGTATGCTTTTTCCAGGTGTAATTAAGCCTTCCTGCTACAAAGTACAAGAACCACTTGTGATCCAAACAGCTCAAAGCAGCTGAATCGCTGCAAAAAAATGATTTCTTACTCTTCATTTGTTTGAATCAAACTTTGGCCTTGAGAAAACGGGACACTCCCCTTTTTGTAGGCAGTGACAATTCAGCTGGATTGAGAACAGGAAGGTATATAACACACTTTTTTTTTCACTTCAAAATGCATTGAATTAATTTAGCACAGTTGGAGCAAATTACCATGCTATGTCCTCAATTTACATCTTATGGCCCCACTGGGCTGAGGCTCTACGTTGTTCCCAGTCTAGGGGCACATGGTATTCATTACTTGATCAGGATCTTGCATTTCAACTTGTCCATTTAAATGGATGCAATTAGTTCATTTGTGATGGCCTCAAATACCCTTATCTTTCCCAGCTTCTCAAAAAAGCTACGCTACCCTAATGTTTTGATCTTTGCCTCAATACTGAAAGGCTACTTGATGACAAGTTATGCCAAATATTATTTTTACTGGACAGCAAATAATTTTACTGAATTGTTCCACCAACACACTGCTGATAAGGAAGCCCTTTGTAAATGCACTTATTTTAAACACATTTATCTGGGACTTAAAAACAATTTAAAAAAATGAGAATAATACAACAGGGGCAGATAAGGCACACGGGGCACACGTTTGATGGCTCGTAGCGTAAAGGGTTAGGATGGAAGCAACCTCAAGTGTCACCAGCCACTTGACAAACTCAGAGAGCTAATTAACACAGATCAGGTCAGTTGGCGGCTGAGATGAGATTAGAACTGGCCTTCCTGTTTCTCAACCCCTTTTTTCCCCAGCTCCTCCATCTGGCATAACTGTACCATGTATTAAACCTGGATGAACCAGGACCAGGGTGGCTCTGTGAGCTTTGCGCCTCCCTTTCGGGTTGCATATGGTCCTCCTGCTCTTTTACAATGACCGTATTGATGGGATGGGCTCGGTCAGGTCCAACAAGGGAAGCCTGGAAACAATCCTCAGGCTGCGTCCATTGTTGGGTCCCCTACCGATGCTGTTGGCTGTTATAAGCACCAGCTGGAAGATGGATGCTGGTATTCCAGAAAAACCTTTTGAATCAGGCGGGGCTGTGACTGGCCCCACGCTGTGGCGGAGGCATAATTATTTCCAATAACTGTCTATCTAGGCTAGTTGGTGATTTCCAAAGGAAAGTGCCTCCTTGTTGTAACAAAACAGCCAGTGTTTATTTGGGTGGAGGGATGCATTTTTGAACTTATTTCTAATTTATGGTCACAATGCCAAAAACTCTGGTCTGTTAATAACTTATCTAGCAAGGCAGCAAGAAAAATAAACTTGTATAAATAACAATGAAGGATACACCACCTGACAATGTTGGATGTTTGCTGAGGATCTGTTTCAGGGGGCAATACTCTCATTTGAAGCACGATGGGCCATACGAAGCTCCTGGGAGGTATGCTCTCAGGAGAGAAAGCTAGACCTCTCAGGCTGAAACTGTCAGGGATCACAAAGAGCAGAGTCTCTTGCAGGATTGTGTCAAACAGCCCAGACTCTGTTCCAAGTTCAAATTCCGGGTCTGTCACTTACCAGCTGGGTGCATTTTGAACAAGTCACACAGTCCCTCCAGGCCTTGGTTTCTTCCTCTGTAAAGTGCGGGGTACTGTGGGTCACTGTGGAGACGGGTGCCACACACTGTACAAAAAGCACATGGCAAATGCCTGGCACTTCTGGAGACTCAAGAAAAGGGGGACTATTATTTCTAGGCAGGGGCCTATTCTTTGAAGAAACTGGTTATTCTCTCTTTTTTGTTTTTAATGTTTATTTATTTTGGAGAGACACAATGAGAGAGAGATCGTGAGCAGGGGAGGTGCAGAGAGAGAGAGAGACACACACACACAGAATCTGAAGCAGGCTCCAGGTTCTGAGCTGTCTGCACAGAGCCCAAAGTGGGGCTTGAACTCACCAAGCACAAGATCATGACCTGAAGAGAAGTCAGCCACTTAACCGAGAGCCACTCAGACGTCCCCAGGCAGGTTATTCTAACTGAACGTTCCAGACTAATTCTGTGTTGATCCCATTATTGTGGAAATCTCCACTTTGCATATACAGGCATTTTCTAGAGTCTTCCTTATTATTCGCACCCTTCCTCCTGCTTGGCAAGCCTGTCTTGGAACTCTCCACTTGCTGCCACACATCTTTCAGGCCGAAGGGAAACATCCCCCTCCTCCCCTCCTGCCATCCTGCTGCAGCGGCTCTGGGCAGACCTGCACCTGTACTTGAACCTCTCCCTTCCCGCCAAGCTTTCTCTGCAGACCTCCCTGGCCCACTCACATCCTCTCTCCCCAACTAGATTAAGCTCCTGGGAGGCAGGGGATTACCTTACCCATCTCTGACCCTCCCACAACACCCAGCACATGTCCACGAACCTTCTAGGTTCTCTGATCCCTTGCTAGGCACAGTATGGTCCACAGATGAGCATCAGAAGCATCACCTGAGAGCTCGTCAGACTCTCGGGCTCCCACCCAATATCTATTGAATCAGAATCTGATCCCCAAGGGATTCAAGAGCACCATGCTGGAGACACATTCTCTAGTCTGGTATTTCCCAGACTTCCATCATTGGCAGATTCCCTTTGGGGGTGTAGCCATTTTTCAGCACCACCCACACTCTGTTACTAACAAATATTTTAAAATTATTTTACATTGACATTATGTAAATGTTATATCCTAAGCCTTATCCTAAGCGGTAATATGCAGTCTGTCAATAGTTTATTCAGCAAGGCGGAAAGAAATACATTCTTTAATAAGTGTTGAAGGTCTAAGTGGAAAAAAAATATGTTGGTGCACATTAAAATAAACAAGCAACCATCAAAGTAAAATAATTCTCCATCTATCACCTAAAATTAACTCAAACACCACCAGGGGTATACCTAGCCCCCTTCGGCAAACACAGCCCTGGGCTATTTTGTAGCTGAATTAAAAGACATCTCCACAATTCCAGACCCTGTGTCCCTGGTCTGGGTCTGCTCCCACCCACCATAGTTGCCTTGTGAGGTAGATGCATTTGTCTGCAAAACACAGATGGTTTTGGAAGATGGTGGGAGGCAAAAAACCTGGGTTCTGGCCCTGCACCATCCCTTAATAACTTGCCAAATCACATCTCTCTTTGGGACTAGCTGATTTTTTGTGGGTTAGCTGATCTCAAGTTTCCCTTTCAGATCTCACAAAAGGACGTAATATCTGAGAGCAGAGGCTCTGCAGTCATAACGACTTCGGGTTGAAATTAAGTCTCCATGATTTGCTAATTTCATCAAGTCTCCATTTTCCTCATCTATAAAATGGGAGTGATAAACGTACATAACACCTATATCAGAGGATTTTTGCAAGCATAAAGAAAAGGATGGCTGAAAAACGCTTAGACTGAAATCTAGCACATAGTGTCCAATAAAAAAATATAGCTATTAATGTTTTTTCTTGGCCTCCAAAATAATAATAGCTAATATTTATGGGGTATTTAATATGTAGCAGGCACTGTATGAGGCACTTTACATTGTCATTTTATCCTCACAATAACCCAATGAGGTAGGAACTCCTACTCTCCCCATTTTATAGATGAGAGAAGTGAGGCACAAAAAAGGGTAAGCCACTTACTTGCTCCAAGTCCTACACTCCATAGGTGGTGCAACTGGATTTGAGGGCAGGTCATCTGACTCGAGAGCCAGTGTCCCTAACCCAAACTCATTCTGTCTTTCTGTAAAATACTGGTCAACACATAGACTTTGTCAATTCAACAAATACGATGGGATCCTGGCAAAGCAATTCCCAGCACAGGTGAATGCTTACGGAATGTGAGCTGGTCTTGTTACCATTAGCTCTACTCTACTATTATTTATTGAGCCTTCACATCTGAACAGGACCCTAATAGGCATCGGGATGTCCATCCTATCCTGCAGTTATGGTGAGCACCTCTTTATTTTTTTAAAGCTTTTTTAATTCTTAAGTATAACATACATTAAAAAAATGGATAAAATGGAACTACACAACTCACTATAATCTCCACGTAAACAGCCACGTATCCATCACTCAGGAGCTCCTAGACACTTTCTCTCCCTCCTCCTCAAATATAACTAGTATACCAGGCTTTCTCATCCTCAACACTATATACATTCTGGGTTCTGGGGGTTGTCCTGTACATTGTGGGATGTTTAGCAGCCTCCCTGGCTTCCACATGCTAGATGCCTATAGCACCTTCCCCAAATGGCAACAATAAATGGCAGCAATTTCTCTAGACATTGACAAGGGTCCCTTTGGGGGCAAAATCATTCTGGGTTAAGAATCACTACACTATCATGACCTTTCTGGTAACCACATTCTTGCTTTCCTTTTTACTTTAACCACAGAAGCATCCATCCTTAAATGTTACATTTAATCTTGCCTGGTGAAAGGAATTCTTTATCTATTAAAAAGACCTCTAATCACGGTCCCCTAAAATAGTCTATGTGAGGTGACCATATAATTTATCATCCAAACTGGAGGCAGAGGCATTAACCAGGACTGACCCGGGCAAGCCAGCATGATCCGTCCCCTACTTCGAGGGAACCTCTGCTGTGAGTGCACATTATCTCCACAGCCGCCCACAATTAGGCCCCCTTACCTACTGGATAACTGTACACGAAGTGGCAGAGGATAATTAAAAGCAGCACATCCCCAAGGGCAGAGTAACATAGACCCAGATAAATATCTCAAGGCTGACGAGCTGTGGAGCAGAAAACTCACTGGCCTTGGCCCTCAAGGAGGTGTATTCTTCAGACAATTTGCTGAAAGACACCACTTCAACAACTACTTTCACCACATTAGTGCAGCCAAGTGATTAAAATAAACGCCGCCTTCCAAGATTCGCACATAAACGCAAGAAGGGTCAAGACCACCCCTTGTAAGAGGTTTAGGGTCTGTAGTGGATTTTTAATCAATATATCTGCCTTTTTTTCCCTCAGTGCCATTGTGAAGCAGGGCAACCACTATCAATTTGACCTGTTCTGCATTGTGATCTCCTAAGTCCTGATATTGACTAGGTTAAAAGTGACAGCTAAGGCTTTCCTTGCATACACGAGAAGTCATATTGATAACCTATGTGCCTCAGTATAATTCAGTTCAGCCTCCATTCTTTCGGGCATCACAGAGAACAGAAATCACCTTTCACTGAGTCAGACACTTGTACGTTTCAACAAACGTGTATTTGATTTCCTCAGCATCCATTTCCCCTTTATCCAGCAACTGTATTTATCTGGAGGTCCAGCCCTCTGCCACCCACAGTCCATGTGGTCTGGGTGAGATTCCACCACAAGGCAAAGACCTCAACCTCTGCAGAAGTCATTTGGCACAGGGCTTCCCTCCAAACCATGCCAATCAGGCCAGTAAGAACTAGTTTTGAGGCTTTTTGTTCAACACCTGGGCAAAGGAGGTCTATCCTTTTTTGTTGGACTTGAACCGAAAATCGTGTAAACTAGCAACTGCTATAGTCAGCTAGTCACCCAACAGGGACCCTATACCCAGAGGAAAAAAGAGGAAGACAGAGCTGAAGACCCAAAGAAAGAAATCAGATTCTGAAGTCATTGTTTAGCCCTGAGCAAGATGCACTTGGGGCCAGTTCTAAGTATGTATCTTTCAGTAACTTGAACCTGTATATATGAAAAAAATTTACATATATCTGTATAGATATATATCTCCTAATTCCAGTTGAATTGGGTGTTTGTCACTTATTACGAAAATACACCCTGTGGCAGTAGCTTTCCACTTTTTAGACTGCAACTCATGGTAAGAATTACATTTTATACTGTAACCCAGAATGTGCATGCAGCCCCAGTTACAGAACTGACTCAAAGTTTCATGAAACTACAGAACACTTACTAACATATGATGATGCTGATATTTTCTGTCCTGTTATACTTTTATTTTTTTTTTAATTTTTTTTTAACGTTTATTTATTTTTGAGACAGAGAGAGACAGAGCATGAACGGGGAAGGGTCAGAGAGAGGGAGACACAGAATCTGAAATAGGCTCCAGGCTCCGAGCTGTCAGCACAGAGCCCGACGCGGGGCTCAAACTCACGGACCGTGAGATCATGACCTGAGCAGAAGTCGGCCACTTAACCGACTGAGCCACCCAGGCGCCCCTGTCCTGTTATACTTTAAAAAAAAAAATACTGGTTGCAGCCCACTAAATCGATTTCATGACCTTCATTTTAATGTTTATTTATTTTGGAGAGAGACAGAGCTAGCAGGGGAAGGGGTGGAGAGAGAGGGAGACAGAGAATCCAAAGCAGGCTCTGTGCTACCCACACAAAGCCCGATGCGGGGTTTGAACTCATGAACCGTGAGATCATGACCTGAACTGAAACCAAGAGCTCAACCGCCTGAGCCACCCAGGCGGCCCTCATGATCTTCATTTTAGAAAACATTGCCTTGTGCGATTAGCTTAAAAAAGGATCGTACCAGAAAAAAATGAGGTAAGAAACATCATGATAATTTTGGTCAATCAGATCATTGAGGAAAATAGGATTTGGCCCCTAAATCAAGCATCTAGCAATAGAAAACTGCTACCTTACCATTTCTGACTACCCAGGGCACATGTTTACCAGAAGAGGAAAGAGAAATCTTAATGACCCAGAAATAAATAAATTACTTTTAAAAAAAGCATCTTCTAAAACAAAATAAAAATCATATCTAAAAAGAGATGAGAGATACATTGAGAAAAAAAGAGAGAGAGAGACACCTAAGTCTTAACTGGTGAGCTCAGTTATATGATTTATTTATCTATAGGCTGAAGATAGTAATTCCAGTGAGCCTCAGCAGTTACTGAGTATGTAAAAATAATGTGTTCATGATAAGATCAGATCTCTGGGGCAGATGTAGAGGGAGGCAGGGAGATAGGAAGAGAGAGGGAGGAAGGGAAAGAGATGGAGAGAGAGAGGGAGGTCACTTGCAGTGCAAGCCTCAACCCTTCACTTATGTGTGTACTGTGTGTAAAATAACTATGAAGAGTTCCTGAAATTTTAGACAATCACTGCAGGCTGTGTAAGACAGGGTATTTTTTTTAACTGTTTTCCATGTACCTTATTTGTATTGTCAGTTAGCCAAAACTTCCTTTTTGTCTGCTCAAAGCAATGCAGAATCTTGATTAAATCTGTGAAATCAAATGGAGAACAAGGATTCTCATGCTGGCTAGAAACAGGCCAGTGACGACAGTAAACAATACTGAGAAAACTTTAGCTGCTTTTACACTCTGGAGTGGCTGTAGCTTTAACTCCCCCGAAATTATTCTAGATTATTAGGCTCAAGCACAACTGTCTGCCTGTTTGAGAAGTCAAGAACTGTCCTGCCACTAAGAGGAAAATTTACTCATCTCCAAGCAGGGTGAGGTTTAAGGCAATCACCTGCATAACCCAGGAGAAGCGACTTCTGAGATTTTCCCAGCAATAATGAAACTCAAACCTCACTAAAATGGCATTTTAGGTAGATTTCTTCATTTTCCCTCATTATATTTTTCAAATACATTCCACCTGCATTACTGAATTTAAGCAACCAAAGTGTCTGATTAATATTTGCAGATGTCATAAAGAAGTGATTAACCTCTCCTGGGCAATAAGTCCTTGGAATTGCCTGAATTCTTCTGGCCCTCTTTTAAGAAATGTAAGCACTGTTCAAACGTGTGTGTGTGCGTGTGTGGTTGTGCTTTACTTGTTATTACAAAATTCTCAGATATATAAAAAAGAAAAAAGCATCATAGACTTATCAATATAACCATCACCTAGTTTGTGACATTTAATTTAGAGACCAAAATATATACTGAGTATTTACTTTAGGTCAGTCACCATCATGTTATGTAATCTAATAAAAAATATGTGAGGGACTTATTGTTATTACTATTATTTTCTTCGTCATCATTAATGCCATTACAGCACATCCCCTTTAGAGGCATTGTCATGGTTAAGAGCCCGGCATCTGGAATCAGATGTCTTGTAAACTCCAAATTACCAGTGTGACTTACAGCAAGCTACTTAACCTCCCTCTGCGCTCAGCTTACCACTCCATGGACTATTTATAATGCCCAAAACGTGCCCACTGGGATGCCCGACACACAGTAAGCTGTCAACCACCATCCTTAACAGCATGTGTATGGCACATGAAAGTGCCGCCTGAGGAGGTTAAGTAAGGTGAAGCTGCTTTTCTTCTCCTCCAGATATTTGATTTGGAAGCTCCACAGATGCATTCTCTTGAGGACGGGAGGCAGCATGTCAGGGATTGCGTTAAAACCTTGCACACATCCTCCAAATTGGTTGGTCAATTTCTGGGGCAAACACTAGCTAACCTTTGTGGATCCACCAGCTTTCCGGAAAGCCTGCTGCTGTCAGCACTCCGCAGTCTTTCTTCTGAAGGGGCCACCTTCCAGACGCAGCCGTCTGGGCACCGGCAAGCAGACCAAGTTGGTTTGCAAAAGTTCAGAGGAGTTGGCTCTGGTATGTTTACAAGTCCTAGCAGATCGCAGGAATGTTCGGGATAATTATTACCCCACCCAGGAGCGCCCAGCCCAACCCTCTCACATCTGGAAGGAAGCGTCCACACAAAGGAGAGCGCGAGAGACCTCCTCCTGCGGCTGCTTTCTCAGGCTCGGGGAAGATTTCAGACCAGCTCTCACCCCTTTTGTCAACAACACCAACCACTGCTCAGTAGTTTCTTTCAGAGCATAGGGCATTCAATGCAAAGGAAGAGTTTACCTTCCAGTCCAAACCGAATGGCATTTCCCAAAAACATCATCTTTGTCCCCTCCCCCGACGCGCGCGCGCACACACACACACACACACACACACACACACACACGAAGGTGAAAGGTGAAATACTCCAGAAAATTGATAGAGGGCGATCCACACGCACACAGCCTTTCCAACAGAGAAGCGGCTAGGATCAGACACGCCTAGTTAAAAAGGGCAGACAAACCAAACCCCAACTATCCTCGCCTAACGCCAGTCCTTTCCCTGCCTTTTGAAAGTATCTGGGATTCATCAGCGTTTCTCCCACCTCCCACGAACGCGCAACAACCAAAGCACATGGTCCCTGGCGGCGCGTTTACAAACCCCACCAGCGCCAACGCCTCAAAACCGCCAAACTTCCTGTCCCCACACCACCAAAGCGCTCAAAGCGCCGCGCCAAGTGCCCCGGAGCCTCCAGCGGAGGCAGCCGGAGCCCAGGAGCCGTGGGCGGGGTTTCCTGCCCGCGCGAGCGCCG